>NW_023665686.1:600000-900000 GCF_014743375.2 Drosophila subpulchrella
AAATTAAGGCAGATAAAGACTCAGCATTTATGTGTGTAGCCTTACACAATTGGTTAAATTCAGAAGGAGTACAAATTCAAGTAACAACAAGCAAAAACGGTATTTCGGACATAGAAAGATTTCATAAAACAGTAAATGAAAAACTAAGAATTATAGGAAGCGAATCAGACATTGAAAACAGACATACTAAGTTCGAATTAATCCTTTATATTTACAATCACAAAACAAAACATAATGCTACAAATCAAATACCAGCTGACATATTTATGTATGCAGGAACTCCTGATTATGACACACAAGAAAAGAAAATGGATAGAATTGAAAAATTAAATGAGAAACGTCAGGATTACGAAATAGATCCAAAATACAAACAAGCCCCTCTAGTGAAATCCAAGACTACAAATCCATTTAAAAAGACAGGAACCTTGAAGAAAGTAGATGAAAAACATTTTGAAGAAACGAATAGAGGAAGAAAGATTGTGCATTATAAATCAAAGTTCAAAAAGAAGAAGAAAATTAATAAAAGTAAATATGATAGTTCCAGGCAAACAGAAGGAAATGAACGGACTCAGGAACAACTCGGTGAAAACGATAATTTTCTCTATTATATTAGCAACTGTAATCCAACTGACAATTGGACAAAGTATTGAAATAAACCCCATAAAGGCACAAAATGGATATCTTGTATTTAAAACAGGATCAATCGAAATCCCAACTAATTATGAATACCATTACTTAAGCGTAAATATAACAAAAACCGAACAAACATTTGAAGATCTTTTAAAAGAAGCCGATGAATTTAATGATGTTATTCAAATCAGATATTTAGTAGAAAAACTTAAAAGAGAAATCAATGGAATTACAATAGCAAAACGTAGTAAGAGAGGTCTATTTAATATTGTAGGAACAGTTTACAAATATTTATTCGGAACTTTAGATCAAGATGATAAGGATGAGATGGAACAGAAAATTAACAACTTGGTAGACACCAGCGTTCAAAACACAGATTTAAACATGATTATCGATGTCATAAATAACGGAATCGAAATAATTAACAAATTAAAAGAAAAAGGAGAAAGAGATCAGCAAGTTAGCGTTTTAATATTTAACTTACAACACTTTACAGAATATGTAGAAGATATCGAATTAGGAATGCAAATGACAAGATTGGGATTATTTAATCCAAAATTACTAAAACACGATCATTTAAAAAATATGAACCCTGAAAAATTGTTGAGAATTAAAACATCAACTTGGCTTAAAACAGATACAAATGAAATTTTAATTATTTCCCATATTCCTTCAGAGATAGTGAAATCTCCCGTTTATGAAATTATTCCTTATCCGGACGAAAATAACAATATTTTAACAGAAAATATACTTGATAAATATTTCATATATGAAGATAAAATTTTTAATAAAGAAACAGGAAAAATTGTAATCGATGATTGCATAAATGGAATAATTAGACAGGAAAACACTGAATGTAAATATACGAAAACTTACAAAAATTTCCCAGTTAATTTTGTTGAACCCAATATTTTATTGACATGGAATATCCCTAAAACATTGCTGAATCAAAATTGCATTAATAAAGAAATTTCTATAGTCGGAAGTAACCTCATTAAAATCCTTAATTGTTCGATACAATTAGATGAATTCACTCTTTCAAATACAATGTTAGATTATACAAAGAGTGTTTACATAAACAATAATGTAACAAAATTAGAACCATTGTCTTATATTCAAACAAAAGAAATAATAGAATCACATACAAAATATTATAATGTATTTCAAACAATTACTTTAACAACCTTTGTAATAATAATTATAAGCACTTTATTGTATTTATGGTATAAATTTAAGAACATACAAAGAAAACTTATTGTAAAATATATAAAACCAAAGGAAGAAACACCAAAAAGTACAGAAATTGTAAACGATCTACCCAATCAAATTAACATAGAAGAAAATGTAATGTTATACCCAAGATTATCGACCTGAGGACAGGCCAAATTCAACGGATAGGGGAGTGACATATCCATAGCACCGCATACTCCTATGTACATGTCCACACACCCACACATACACACACACATTATGCATTCACCCTCAAGACACCCTCTAAGAAATAAGAACCCAAATTTAATTGTCAACAAGCCAATGGAAAATTACCGAACTATAAGACAAAGGAAATTTCCATGTAACAAAAAACCACAGTCTGTAGACTAAACAATTAGAACGAGCCGCTGTTCAGACTATCGGCCCGTTCCCACAATTCAGGATGCTCAGATTTCGGGACCCAAGTCTGGAGTCCAAAGTCCAAATTTAGAGAATCACTCAATAGCAATAAGTCCCACTCACAAAAAGCTCTAAAGCTTAAAACCGAGGTATGATCGTAAATGAAGTAGGAGTTAGAGAATGAGTTCAGTTTGAGATTTGTCAACAGCAAGTCGGTGTTCTTCCAAAATATTGTAACCAGTGTAAATTAAATTAAATAAAGTTTTTTTTTAAATACACTTATGGTGCAGAAATCTAATTATATATAATATATAATGCAGCCGCTCTGCTCCCGTCCTCAGCAGCAGCGCTGCACTTCGATTTACGGCTTCATTTAAATTAAAATTGTAACACATTTTTAATGTTTTAATAATTCGATTCAGATCCAGAGAAGAATTGTCGTTTTCAACATAAAAACAAGGAAGGACGCTATAGTCGAGTACCTCGACTATCAGATACCCGTTACTCGGCCAAAGGGACCAAAGGGAAATGGAGATATGCAAGCAGCAAAGCAAGATTGAAATGCGCCACCTACCGGCGGTAGACAGACTTAAACGTTATGGGCGTTAGAGTGGGCGTGGCAACATTTTTTGGATCAATCGATAGGTATTGACAAGACCAATACATTTCAGTTAAAATATTTTATCCAGCATAAAAATTGTGGGCGCCACAGATTTGGGCGGTTTGTGGGCGTTAGAGTGGGCGTGGCATATTCGAATAACAAACTTGCGCTGCGTACAAGGCTACGGAATCTAAATCTGAAATCTTAATTCTCTATCTTTGATAGTTTCCGAGATATATGCGTTCATATAAACGATTTTTTGAAGTTTGTGGGCGATTTGTTCGCGTTCAAGTTGGCGTGGCAATTTTTTTTGGGTCAATCGATAGGTATTGATGAGAACAATACATTTCATTAAAAATTTTTATTCTAGCATGAAAACTGTAGGATCCACAGCTTTGGGCGGTTTGTCGGCGTTTGAGTGGGCGTGACACTCTACTGAAACAAACTTGCGCTGCGTAGGAAGCTCAGGAATCTGCACGCCAAATCTCAATAGCCTAGCTCTCATAGTTTCCGAGATCTCAGCGTTCATCCGGACAGACGGTCAGACGGACAGACGGACAGACGGACAGACGGACATAACTAGATCGACTTGACTAGTCATCCTGATCAAGAATATATATACTTTATGGGGTCGGAAACGCTTTCTTCTGCCTATTACATACTTTCCGACGAATCTAGTATACCCTTCTACTCTACGAGTAACGGGTACAATAAAAATTAAAAAACACAAATTACAAAAACCATTTTTAGATATACATTTTAAAAATGTTATTTGTTACACATTGTTGCAATGTGTACATAAACACTTGACTTCAGTTCATGTGTTATATCATCCTCCTCCATAAGGCATAAATTGTGGGCGCCACAGGCTTGGGCGGCTTGTGGGCGTTAGAGTGGGCGTGGCATATTTGCGTAACAAACTTGCGCTGCGTACAAGGCTACGAAATCTAAATCAGAGATCCCATTTTTCTATCTTTGATATTTTCCGAGATATCCGCGTTCATATTTACGATTTTTTGAAGTTTGTGGGCGGTTTGTTCGCGTTCTAGTGGGCGTGGCAACTGTTTTTTGGGTCAATCGATAGGTATTGATGAGAACAATACATTTCAGTTAAAATGTTTATTCTAGCATGAAAACTGTAGGAGCCACAGTCTTGGGCGGTTTGTGGGCGCTAGAGTGGGCGTGGCACTCTGCTGAAACAAACTTGCGCTGCGTAAGAAGCTCAGGAATCTGCAAGCCTAATCGCAATAGCCTAGCTATTATAGTTTCCGAGATCTCAGCGTTCATCCGGACGGACAGACAGACGGACAGACGGACATGGCTAGATCGACTCGGCTAGTGATCCTGATCAAGAATATATATACTTTATGGGGTCGGAAACGCTTTCTTCTGCCTGTTACATACTTTCCGACGAATCTAGTATACCCTTTTACTCTACGAGTAAAGGGTATAATAAATGAAATGTTCAACGAATGTTTTTATTTATGTAAATTGTAAATTATGTATTATTGTAAATATGTAAATCATCTGTAGTCCAGCTCCGAGTCCCAATAGGGAACAGTTTGTATTGGGCGTCCTTTTTAATCTGTACTAACCTCCTTAAGGCGTTTTTGGAGTTTTTCTTCCATTTTTAATTTTGAAATTCCTCACCGTTTTTGCACAAACACCGCCAAAGATTAAGTTTCTTAATCTTTGAGCCGCGGCTAACGGCGTTCGTCGAAATTCACTAGCTAAATCTTGTATTTTCTCTTGTATTTCCTTGGCTCAACTGAGTACCCCGCTGAAAAAACAGACCCGACGAAAAGCGTTAACTGCGTATTTGCCTCTCGCTCACTCCTATGGTTAGCTCGCGGTTTTCGTCGATGTGAGTACTAGGCTTAACTAAGAAATGAAACAGGTTAAAAGTTAGATCCCTCTTACATAGGACCATTTGAGGTCATAGAAATTAAAGATAATCATAATATACTAATAAAAACAAGAAGGAAAGTTAGCTTCGGCAAGCCGAAGCTTTTATACCCTTGCAGCTATAATTATTAAATTTAAAAACACAAAAAATGATATTCCCAATAGTATAAGATAATATGTCAAAAAACACGGAAGCTATAATTTGTTTCATATTATTTTCCTACCAATTTTCCGATCGTTCCTATGGCAGCTATATGATATAGTCGTCCGATTTTGATAAAATTAAATTCGAAATTCAGAACTAATTAAAAAATATTATTTCCAAGCGTAGGAGGTTATATGTTAAAAAACACCGAAGCTATAATTTGTTTCATATTATTTTCCTACCAATTTTCCGATCGTTCCTATGGCAGCTATATGATATAGTCGTCCGATTTTGATAAAGTTAAATTCGAAATTCAGAACTAATTAAAAAATGTTACTTCCAAGCGTTGGAGGTTATATGTTGAAAAACACTGAAGCTATAATTTGTTTCATATTATTTTTCCAAAAATTTTCCGATCTTTCCTATGGCAGCTATATGATATAGGCGTCCGATTTCGATAAAATTTAATTCAAAATTCAAAACTAATTAAAAAATGTTATTTCCAAGCTTAGGAGGTTATATGCTAAAAACCACCAAAGATATAATTTTTTTAAATTTTTTTGTCCGATTATTCCTATCGGAGCTCTAAGATATAGTTGTCCGATCCGGCTGGTTCCGACTTATATACTACATGCAAAAGATATAAGACTTTTGGGAACGTTTCAGCCCGATAGCTTTAAAACTGAGAGACTAGTTTGCGTAGAAACGGACGGACAGACGGACAGACGGACATGGCTAGATCGACTCGTCTAGTCATGCTGATCAAGAATATATATACTTTATGGGGTCGGAAACGTCTCCTTCACTGCGTTGCAAACTTCTGACTGAAATCAATATACCCTCTGCAAGGGTATAATAAAGAACAACCCGTTACTCAGCTAAAAGGCCCAATGGGAAATGGATATATGCAAACAGCAAAGCGAGATTGAAATGCGTTATGGGCGTTAGAGTAGGCGTGTCAAATTTTTTTTGGATCAATCGATAGGTATTGACGAGACCAGTACATTTCAGTTAAAATTGTTTATCTAGCATGAAAATGTAGGAGCCACAGTTTTGGGCGGTTTGTGGGCATTAGAGGAATCTGCATGCCTAATCCCAGTATTCTAGCTGTTATAGTTTCCGAGATCTCAGCGTTCATACGGACATACGGTCAGACGGACAGACGGGAATGGCTAGATCGACTCGGCTAGTGATCCTGATCAAGAACATATATACTTTATGGGGTCGGAAACGCTTCCTTCTGCCTGTTACATACTTTCCGACGAATCTAGTATACCCTTTTCTCTACGAGTAACGGGTATAAAAAGTTCATAGGGAAAGATTAAGGAACATTTCTGATAAAAAAAATACTATATGTATATTTTTGTAGAATTGGCCTTTTGTACATAAAAATAAAATAACAAAAAAAGACACATTACAAAAAAACATTTTTACATATATATTTCTAAAATTGTATTTTTAAATAAATATAAGCAACAAAAAAAAAACGAATCAAAACATTAAAAAAACTTCGTAAAATTACGTTATGTTTCAAAAGGAGGGAGATGTAGTGTGGCTTATATCCAATGACCACTGTACTCAAGTACAGTAATAAATAATATCAACTAAAACACTGTGACACTTTGTTGCAGTCTGTGACTTCAGTTCAAGTGTTTTATAATCCTCCACCAAGGCGCATAAGTCATAAATGCATGGTCAGCATTCTTACGCTGCCCGGCTACAGTCACATATATGATTATATGAATTACATATGCATAAACAACATTCTATTCTTATATATTTATAAACATATATATATAATATATAATGCAGCCGCTCTGCTGCCGTCCTCAGCTGCAGCGCTGCCCTTCGATTTAAGGCTTCATTTAAATTAAAATTGTAACACATTTTTAGTGTTTTAATAATTTGATCAAGATCCAGAGAAGAATTGGCCTTTTCAACATAAAAATAAAAATTAAAAAAACACAAATTACAAAAACCATTTTTAGATATACATTTTAAAAATGTTATTTGTGACACTTTGATGCGATGTGTACATAAACACTTGACTTCAGTTCAAGTGTTATATCATCCTCCACCATAAGGCATAAATGCATAGTCAGCATTCTTATATATTCATAAACATATATATATAATATAAGATGCAGCCTCTCTGCTGCTGTCCTCAGCAGCAGCGCTGCCCATCGCTTTAAGGCTTCATTTAAGTTAAAATTGTAACACATTTTCATTCGATCAAGATCCACAGAAGCGACCTGTAGAGTCGAACTGAATAAATAATTATAAATACAATTAAATCTGGACTATTACTATGGAAGCTCCGAACATATTAGCCTGGTGGCAGAGCTGCGTTTGCCGTCGACTCCACTGCTGTATCCCGATCCAGGTAGCTCTTTAGGGCCCTTCTGCTCAGGAATCGGCAGTTGATCCTGCGCCTCGACGAACGCCTTGAAATCAAAGATTCCGAGTGACCGATGGTGTATCAGATCCGCCGGTTGCACCCTCTATGTCAGTGGTCCAGAGATCGTCCTTTTCGTCGCCAAGAGGACCCTCGCCGGTTGACTTCCGACCTACCTTGTCCTGCGCTTTCCCCAAAACCCATATTCTCCCGTCACCGCCTAGCCGTTCGTCAACTGAGCTGGCTATCACACGTGGTGATAGCCACCAGTCAAAGACATCGACTGCTTTAACTAATGTTGGCTTTTCTTTCCCTTCCTCATTTTCTATTTTAAATCGAGGTAACCGTGCAGCGCGTAGGGTTGCCATAGGTCACAATTATGTCCATTACCGACATAAAATTAGAAATTCAGGACGGGGAGAAAAACATAGGAATCCGGTACATCCTAACAACAACAACAAAATTGTAAAAAAATATATAACAAAACACAAGCTTTAAACCTACTCTATCACAGAAAGAATCACCGATTTCCTTCAGTGTACTCGCTATTACACGATTTCCCCCGTGATGCAAATATTGGCTTCGGCCAGGCGCCACTATATTACGAGCTGCATTTTTTTCGGTGGCAGTGCCGCTAGCTCAGTTTTACCCTAGGGCGGAGTACCCCTTATGCCACAGCTCGCAACATAAAACGACGGCTTGAAGCTTCCAAGATGAGGTGAAACGGACTCACCGGAAAATGCTGGAGGGCGTCGGTGTCGACTGAGAAAGGCGGTTCTAGCTGGACTTCTAAGCTGGTCGAACGAGCACCTGTTGCCGGCAGCCAAATCGTGACTTGGATATAACGCGAAATTGCGCAGAAATCCGTGGAACTCCCAAATAAATAACCCAGGGTCCTTTGGGTTGTGACCCCGGCTGTCTTTTATTTAGTGTAAGGCACAAACACTTATCTTGGAACCTCCCGATGCATCTGCCTGCTTGACAATATGTTGTTGTATTAGCCATCATTCATTCATTAATAGAATTGTCATTAGTTACGATTTCCGTAAACACGGTCTTTATTGGGTAATGGTCAAAATATGAATATTTTACAGCTAGCTATTTGCGGCTGCGCTGCCTGCAAACATTGGCAGCGGCCGTCATATATATTGAAGTATATGCTCTCAATTGTATTTGTGCTGGTAGCACTGAGAGCGCGAGAGGAGTTGTACATGCATGCTTTGTATGTGTCCGCACTCAGGCCATGGGAATATGCTGACACTAGCACTTCCCACAAGTTGGGCTCTGAGGCGCATTCATATTTCGGCTGGCCGCAAAAGTTTAGCGACCGGCACTTTTGTATTTGTTTAAGTACACTGTAACACAATGTTGGTGTCGGTACAGTGGGTACTCGCTACAATGATACATGCATACTACATCTCCCTCCTTTTGAAAAATAACGTAATTCTATGAAGTTATTTTCTTACTATATGTGTATGAAATATAAATGAACATCTTGTTTTATAATAATATATATATATATATTTTTTTTTTTTTTTTTTTTGTTATTTATTTAATTTATTATTTTTTTTTTTCGAATCAATAAGTATTATATATTTAAGTATTTTTTTTTTTGTTTTATATTTCCATTATAATTATGGTTCTCAATTTATGTATGGCTATACGAGATATATTTATAAGAGAATTAAATTGATTATGAAATAAAAATTTTTAATCTATCCTTATGTACTGTTTGTTTTTTATTTTTGTTATTTGAAATTACTATGTTATCATTTTCTTCTATATTTTCAACCTTATAAGGTCCAGTATATTTGAAGTCTAGCTTTTGCCCTGTTTCATTTTTCAATAGATCCTGATCTCCTATTTTTAAATCAAAATCTAAGGTATTTTTGTCATATCTAATTTTTTGTTTCTTTTTATGAGCTTCTAGCATTAATCTAGCTCTCTTAAATGCTTGTTCTAGTCTAAACTTAGATTCTTTTGCGTAGTCATCCACATTATATAGAGGTTTTATTTTATCTATGCTATTAAAATGTTGAGGTAAATTTGGAGTTTTACCAAAAATTAACTCATATGGACAGTAGTCATGTGCCATAGATGGTGTTGTGTTGAAACAATATACGAAGTACTGGAGCCATACATCCCAATCTGTTTTATCAACTGAGATGTATGAGCGGATGAACTCATTAAATGTTCTGTGGCTTCGCTCCACGGTTCCTACAGTTTGGTGATGGTGTGCGGTAGAAGTTATGTTTTTTATATTTAAATTTTTACATAATTCTTCAATTATCGAATTTTTATATTCTGTTCCCATGTCCGTTATGAACGTCTTCATTGGACCGTAGGTTAGAATAAAATCTTCGAATATAGCTTTTGCTACTGTTTTTGCACTTTTGTTTTGGATTGGTATTGCCACAAGGTATTTAGTTAAATCGCAGATTAGGGTTACTGCATATTCGTTTCCTTGTTCAGATTTAGGTAGTGGACCGATCGTATCCACAACTACCCTGTCAAAAGCCATTTGTGGCGTTTTAGTTATAGTCAATGGTGTTTTTGTATGTTTGGTTGTTTTGGATTTTTGGCATTTTGGGCATTTTCTTATATAATTTGTTATAAATCGGGTCATATTTTTCCAATAATAATGCCTTTTTATCTTTGCTAATGTTCTAGCTATGCCTGTATGACCTCCTTGAATTGGATCGTCATGGAATGTAAACAGTAATGCTTCTTTCTCTTTATCATTATTTGATAATAGGGTCACCGGCTTGAGTAGCGCTACTCTTAGAGATTGTAATGTTTTATTGCCCATTATTTTAAAAGATTCTATTGATTCAGTATCAAAAATCTTTTCGCTCGGTGCCACTTTGAGTTTGCTGATATTAAGTATACCGGCTTCTTTTTCAAGCCTTTGAAAGAACTGACCTAAGACGAGAATTCCATTGGTGTACATATCGCTAACATCAATTCTTGCTATAACTTTTTTTCCATGCTTAAGTAAACATAGTGAATCTGTTATTCGCAAGGTCACTACTTTTCGTACCTCGTCATTTACAATGACTTCGTATACGTTGGGCTGAGAAGCTTTATTTAGAGTTTGCCTAGGCAAATCTATTTTTTCTTTTTCTTTTCCTGCGCAGGAATTTTTCTGTTTACTTTGGTTTCTGGTAGTGACTGTCAGAATTTTATTATTCGTTTGAATATTCTTTAAATCCGTTATGGTTATTCTTGAAAGCGCGTCGGCTATATGATTGTCTTTTCCCTTAAGATATTAGTATTAGTAAAATCATATTCTTCTAAGTCTAATCTCATTCGGGTCAGTTTTGAGCTCGGGTTTGTCATCGAAAATAAGTAGGTTAATGGCCTATGGTCTGTCTTGACTGTGAAATGTCTTCCATAAATGTATGGTCTAAAATGAATTATCGCCCAGTGGATAGCTGCTAATTCCTGTTCAGTTGTATTTTTGTTGCTTTCTCCTTTAGTAAATGATCTTGATGCATAGGCTACTGGTAACTGGGTGTATTGTAATCTTGAGTAAGAACAGCTCCACACGCTTGTTTGCTTGCATCTGTTGTTATACAAAATTCTTTATTAAGATCTGGGTATTGTAGAAGTGTAGGTTTCATCAATTGAATTTTAAGGTATTCGAATGCGTTTTGACATTCATCTGTCCATTCGAATTTAACATTCTTTTTACATAATCTAGTTATGTGTCGTGAGTAATCGGAAAAATTTTTAATAAAACGTCTGTAGTAATTGCAAAATGCAACGAATCTTCTAGCGCTGTCTGCGTCCGTTGGGACTGGGTATTTTTTTATTACATCGTATTTTTTATTATCTGGCAAAATACCTTTGTCAGTACACTTGTGTCCAAGGAAGGTCACTTCGTGTCTGAAAAATGTGCACTTTTCTGGGTGCAATTTAAGGTTGTGCTTCCTACATAAGTCAAAAACGTTTGTAAGATTTTTATTCATATGTTTTTCTGAACAACCGATGACAATTAGGTCATCCATATACAAGAATGCCTGTGAAGGTTCGATACCTGAAAATGCAATTGTCATCATTCTTTGGAAAGAATTTGGCGCTATTTTTAAACCATAAGGTAATCGCGTGAAGCGATAGGAGCCCTTGCTCGTGGAGAAAGATGTTATATTTCTAGACGTTTCTTCGAGTTCTATTTGATGAAATCCTGACATTAGATCTAAACATGAAAAGTATTTAGCTCTACCTAATTGGTCAAGAATATCGTCTATTCTTGGTAGTGGAAATTTATCTGATAACATTTTTTTGTTAATTTGGCGGTAATCAATTACTAAACGCCATCTTTTAGTGTCACAATTTGGTAATGATTTTTTCGGGACGATTAGTAATGGACTGTTGTATTCAGAAACTGAAGGTTCTACTATTTTGTCTTTAATTAATTTGTCTACTTGTTTTTCTACTTCGTCTTTTTGACTGTGGGGAATTCTATAATTCTTTATGTATACAGGTTCATCATCTTTCATTCTTATTTTTTGTTTGTAGAAATTATTTGTTGATATTGATTCGGATTCTTTTCCGAATATATCTATGTATTTTGTGCATAGTTCGTTAAGAATTTCCTTGAACTGCGGTGGAAAGTTTTTGTTCAATTTCTCTATAATTTCTTCTTTGTTTACATTTTTATTATATTTAACTATGTCGTAATCATCTAATGGTTCAACTTTCAGTGTATTTAATTGAATGATTGCAGTTTTATTAGTTGTTTTCAAAATTCGGACAAAAGTGTTTTGAGAATCTCCAATGGAATTTCCAATGAATACTCCATTTTGGATTTCTTGGTTTGGTATTAATATATACCTGGTTGCTGAATTTATAGCAATTTTTCGGACTACTTCGGATCTTGCTGGTAGAATTGTCAAATTATTTTCTAGTGTATGATTTATTGGAATATGTATCGGATTATAGAGGTTATCTGGTCTCAGTATGAGCCAATCGTTTTCTGGTTTTAAATCTATTTGACAATTATATTTTTTCATAAAATCTACGCCTATGATTCCATCACATGGAATAGGAAAATTTGATGTTACTAAATGAAAATTATGTGGTATAGCATAGTTGCTTGAAAGAAGTTCTATTGATACTAAACCTTTTGAGTTGGTTGTTCCTTCACCAACACCTGATATTTGGGTAATATTTGTATAATCAACATTGTTAAACGAGTCCGAAGTTTCTTTTATTAAGGATATGTCTGCACCTGTATCAACTAGTAATGTATATAATTTATTTGTGTATTCATTTTTGAGAGAAACGAAAAGATTGAAATTAAGATTGATAGTATGAACCGTATTCTTTACTGGGTTTTTTATCTTAAGGGTCTTTATTGGTTTTCCGACGTGGTTTGTACTTGTCGGACATTATTATTATTTTGTCTGTTGGTGTTCGTATTTGCATTGTTGGTGTTTCCACCACGGTTGTGTCCTCTATAATAACCACGACCTCTATAATTGTTGTTGGTCTGATTATTATAGTTTCGGTTATAACTGTTATTTTGGTTATAGCCATTATTATGGTAATATCCGTTATGCTGATGATTACCTCGGTTATTGCCCCTACCGCGGTAATTATTTCTGAAGTTGTTACCGCGATAGTTGTTTCCTCTTTGTGTGTACAGTATTGAATTTGCATTGCCTGTCATTTCAGTACGACATTGTATATACTTAGTGACGGCTTCATTCATAGTTGTGAAGTTGCCTGCCTCTAAAATTGTTTTTAGGCGGCCATGCTCACAATTTTTAACCATTGTGGTAATGGCTTCTTTTGTGCTGAATTTGTCAGCGTGTTCGGCTGGTAGGCCTTCGTCAATGTACGAAGCTTCAAGGAGCTTTCGTAAGATGTCTATTTCTGAAGTAAATTTCTCGGCTGTTTTGCCTTTCTGGCTTGTTTTCGCCATTTTCGCTTTGACTACGTCGGATGTTTCGCCGACTATAGTGTCTTGCAATTTCTTTATTATTGAATTTATTGATGTTTCGTTCTGTACTTTGTATAGTGTGGATCCTATTATTTTTGATTTAATGACTTCTACAGCTAAATCTTCGAATGTGCCTTTAGTCAAGTTAACCAACTTCAAGGCTGTTATGAATCTTTGAAGATGTATCTTTTGCCCGTTAAATTCCGGGATGGCATTCGAGATATTTTTTATATATGCCCTTTGGGCTGCTGGATCTGCCATTATGTTTTCTTTTGTGTCTGGCACGCTTACATCTGATTCTATGTCTTCTTCTTCTTCTGCTTCTGTTACTGTTATAACTGCAGGAATTGTTAGATTGTGTAGATCTTTTTCTTTTATTTCGATTCCTTCGCTCGAATCGGAATTTTCACTTTCTGTTAGGTCTATGTCTTGTTCTATCGTCAAAGGTGTATTTAAAATTGTCGGTATCGATATATTTAAATTATACCTATCTTTGACAGTTATTAGATTTGTACGTAATTTGATCAATAATTTAGATAATATTGACCAATTCGTTTTATTAATCGCTGCCCTATTTTCATGTACTAAAATTCTTGCAGTATTGAAAGAATCTACAAGAATTTTTGCATGTTTATTAAAAGTGTCTTTCTGTATTGGCCTATTTTGGCTTATACATTTGTAAGACTTGTCAAATGTGTCCTTTAATTCTCGTATTTGGGTAGATAATTGCTCCCATTCCATACTAAGGACTTATTATATTTTTTTTTTTTTTTTGTGTATTAGTTGCGCATAATTTTTAGCACAATTATATGTCCTAGCACTGGGTGTATGTCTACTTCCGAAAATACTTTACAGTTTCTTACTGTAGACAGTACTATTGCTTTTTGCGTACCGCTGCAATGAATAAGCGGGGAAAAAGCTAGGTCGTACCTATTCATATACTCTTCTTCAAAATCTGATATTGATAAAGGCTCTGTTCTATTTCTAAGTATGGCTAATACCCTATTCTCAAAAGTTGGGTGATTGGCTTGAATAATTCTTATGCAATTTGTGGTATTCATATTGTTTGTTAATATGTTTTATTTTTATTTTATTTCAAAATTTTAATTTTCTTATTTTGGTATTTTGTTGCATACATTTACAAATTTGGATTTTAATTTTTGTTTTGAAACATATTTTTGTAATAATTGTTTGTGCTCTGTTAATTTAAATCTTATCCAGATCGTTGGCCTGGCTTCTATTTATAGCTCTTTTTGATACACACTTATTGTGGTATACATATGCTTTATACAAAATGTATGCACTCATTATAAAAACAATTATTGATAATAATATGTTTGTTAAATCGCTATCAATAGTTTTTGATTCGATTTTATTAATTACGTTGGCAGTGGAGTCCACTGTTTTAGTATCAATTAAACCCATTTTGGGTATTATTTCTGTAACGCATTCAAAATCTGTCTTAGATATTGCGTTACTTTTCATAAAGAAAAATGTTCATTCATATTTATATATTCTATTTTTATATTTTTTTTTTTTAATTTTTCTTATGACACGTATATTCACAAGCTGTATTTTCGAAAGGCCCTTTACAATCTGCAGGGCACTTTGGTTTTCTAGCCTCTTTCATGTCATTTTTATTTTTGTAGGCATCTAATTCCCTATACGTGTTCTCTAATTCTTTCTTAATTTCTACATTTTCATCCCAGGATACTGGGGTAGATTTTTCAGCATATAGCTGCCTATTTAACTCTTTAATTTTTAAATTCAGGAAGTTCTTCTGACCTCCTCTCCTATTTCTCTTATTATTTTTTTTTTGTCTTAGGCATTTATATATGTGTTATTTAATTAATTAAAATTTTTTTTGATATCTTTGTATAAAATTTTACATGTATCCCTACCTAGGTAAAAAAAAATTAAGACCCGCAGCTAGAAACTGCCTGGTCTGTACAATTGTTGTTAAATATAATGTTTTGCATCGCAGATGCATATAAAAATAATAAAAAAAAATTTATGATGTGCGCTCTTGGAAGCGCTGTCGGTTCACTTCTCCAGGGTCCGGCTTGGAGCGCCGAACGGGGCCGGTGCTGGCTGCACAGGCTTCTCCTTCTCCAGTGTAAGTTCTTCGTTTATACTTGTGTGTTTTCCATCGTAGGCGT
Organism: Drosophila subpulchrella; assembly: GCF_014743375.2. Taxonomy (NCBI): domain Eukaryota; kingdom Metazoa; phylum Arthropoda; class Insecta; order Diptera; family Drosophilidae; genus Drosophila; species Drosophila subpulchrella. The sequence continues at coordinate 615,394 of NW_023665686.1, forward strand.
AGGAGGGTTTGCCATTCCTCCCACACTTCTTATCCTTCTTGTAGTCCTTGGTGTAGGTCTTCGTTTATGCTTGTGTGTTTTCCATCGAAGGCGTAGGAGGATTTGCCATTCCTCCCACACTTCTTATCCTTCTTGTAGTCCTTGACCTATGGTTTTAGGTGGCGCCGGTGCTGGTCCTCGCACAAGCGGTAATTTTGTTTTATTATTCGTTGATTGGCCTATGGTTTTAGGCGGTGCCGGTGCTGGTCTTCGCACAGGTGGTGATTTAGTTTTGTATTTGCTCTCCTTGGATAGAATATCTCATATCTGTCATACTAGGACACAATAGACACACGTTGTTTCACGTAAACATTTTCGCTCGTACTCTTTCACACAAGTGGATGTAGCGGCAATCGTTCATAAACTTTCATAACTGCTTGGTCGGCTCTCTTCCGGCTTTCCTCGCATTTCTTTATTTGTTGGATTGTTTTTTTTTTTTTAATTTTTTGCTTGTTTTGTTTTGTGTTATTATTGTGTTATTATTGGGTCCATGTGTCCTGTCACGGTCGCCATGTTGTATTAGTTATCATTCATTCATTAATAGAATTGTCATTAGTTACGATTTCCGTAAACACGGTCTTTATTGGGTAATGGTCAAAATATGAATATTTTACAGCTAGCTATTTGCGGCTGCGCTGCCTGCAAACATTGGCAGCGGCCGTCATATATATTGAAGTATATGCTCTCAATTGTATTTGTGCTGGTAGCACTGAGAGCGCGAGAGGAGTTGTACATGCATGCTTTGTATGTGTCCGCACTCAGGCCATGGGAATATGCTGACACTAGCACTTCCCACAAGTTGGGCTCCGAGGCGCATTCATATTTCGGCTGGCCGCAAAAGTTTAGCGACCGGCACTTTTGTATTTGTTTAAGTACACTGTAACACAATGTTGGTGTCGGTACAGTGGGTACTCGCTACAATGATACATGCATACTACAATGTCTTCGACTATCCCAATACCTGCCTATCATCACCCTTCCTACCCCCGCCCAAAATTGGGTCATTGGACACATGGAGTGGCATTTAAGGTAATCTTAGAGTGAACCCAGATCGCCCGCCAGATTCATCCCGCTGCTGCAACTATCGCCTAACTATCGTCCTAACCTATCGATAGAGTCCCTCCCATTATCGACTCCAATTGCAACAAATATTAAACACGCTACGGAATTTCAGTTATCTGACGAACAAAATATCAGTATCGATAGCGACTCTTCCTATTATGAACCTGAAAGTAAATATCCGTTCAAACATCCAAGGAAACTAAATATGAAAAGCCAAAAGAACTTAAGAAAAGGCTTTATTACTCAGAAGCTGGTTGAGGTTCTAGATCAGTGGTCGGCAGCGGCCTATTAAGTGAGCATAGGGAATTGTTCTGCTCATCCGCTGCTCGCTCACGTATAAAGTAGATGTTCGTGTGACTTCGGGCTTTTTTTCTGCTTCGGCGAGCTTTTTTGCTGCTGCTGCAAAGGTTCTCAGTGCAAAGCAGAGAAACGTCTGGCTGCAGCGCGCTGCGCGACAACTTTGTGTTTTTTACACTCCTTGCAAGCAAAAGGTCGCCTGTCGTCCAGAAGTCACTTCTTAGTAACTTCTGCGCGATAGAAACACGATGGAACACATTTTACAAAAACAAAATATACATATATAGCGTAGAAGTAACTTCTAAGTCACTTCTGGACGATAGAAAAGCGAAAGAACACATTTTACAAAAACAAAAAAGGGTCGGGATCGGGAAGATGTATCTTCTGAGACACTTCTCCGCGATAGAAAGGCCATAGTGCACATTTTACAAAAGCAAAATTAGTAGGAAAAAACGCGATAAAAAGAGGTAGCGGTAATTTTCCGTTACCCCTTTTTAGGAAAATTTTTTGGGTCTTCCTTTTGACACACGCTATTATTTTTCGCCCGAGCATCATTTCATTGCACGATTTGTCTGTGCAATTTTGTATCAAATTTGTTCGTTTTAAAAATACAGCTTTGATTTTTTTTTAAATGTGTTTTACTAAATTGCTTAACATATTTAAATGTCCCCCTCAACAAAGGGTGCGAAATTACGTGCTTATCGTGAGCTGTACGATTATTTAAAGCTATTTACGGACAAGCTAGCTGTGGACATTACTTGGCGTGTAACTGCGGAGAAACCCAGCATCAAACGATTCTCAAAATATTTCATTGTAAAAGGTAATGTTTTCTAGTTTATTTTTACTTTGACTGAACTAAAAACAATTTTTGTTTGTTTCTTTTAGAAATGTTATTAATAAATTTCTTATGTCGACGGAGCTGGACCTAAATAACATTGTTCAGCAAAATTTCCTACATGCCAGGGACCGTGTATTCAAGCGGACAAAGCCTTTTTACAAAAAATAAATGCAAAATATTGAAAGTATATGAAAATATGTTTTCATTAAAGATTTTCCAATTGGGAAAGACTCTTCTAATGACTTCTATAAGTGACTACGGCGACACTTCCAGAAGTTACTTTGGAGATATCGCATTCGGATCGCTGAAGTGACTCCTGTCGGGAAGAAATGTGCCACTTCGGCGGCACTTTTCGGAGTCAGTTTGTAACGAACTGATTTTTATGGTCTGCTCGCTACGAGATTCGTGCGGCGCCCAGTAGCTCAGTGAGAAAGCACAGAATTCACGGGTTCGTATTGGGTTTTATTGCGGGTATATTATTACAAGTGTCTTAGTCGCTTGGTTGGCCTTGCCTCGTTGCTTGTGACCTTCGGTGCTTCCGACGGTCCTGATTGACTCGACGACTCGGTGCTCCAGTCCTGTAGCTCCCTGAAGATACTCGCAGCTCCCTGAAGATCCTCGCCGCTCCCTGAAGATCCTCGCAGCTCCCTGAAGACGCTCGCTCGCTGTTCACTTCTCACGCGTGACTTGGTGACTGCTGGTAACGACTCGGAATCGCGAGGGGTATCGGCCGTACGGGCTTAGGGAAGCGTCACCGTTCTCCAGGATCGCTCCTTTCGACACACCGCCGCCTGTCCCTTGCTCTGTCCCGGATGGTCCCACGGGGGTTTCTGCTCAGCCGCGCGGACAGTCAAGGCGGAACGCCAGGAAGCTGCCTCGCGCCTTACTTCGCTTCCACGCCTAGTGTAAATGAACGTTCCACCCTAGCCTCACCCTTTTGCTTTTTGTCCGGGACGTTTCCGTGTGGCTTTTGGTACTCGGGGTTCAGGCACGCCGCTCCGGGACCTCGCAAGTCGAATCCGTAGGGCTCTCCTGGATAATTCCACTCGAGACCGTACCGATCGACCGCTCTCCCTTCTGGCTTGTTATACTCGTGGTTCGGGCACGCCGCTCCGGGACCTCGCAAGTCGAATCCGTAGGGCTCTCCTGGACAATTCCACTCGGGACCTTACCGATCGACCGCTCTCCCTTCTGGCTTGTTATACTCTTTCCAGGCGTAACGCCAGGACTTTGTGGACAGGGTAATCGACCGCCTTGACCTAGCCGTGTGATGCCCTCTGGATCTCAGCTACCTGCGTCTCAATTCGGAGATTCCTGGTATCCCAATCCCGAACGTCTCGAGGTAGCAATCTCGCTCCTTGTAGGCTCCCACGGCGCTGCTTCTCTGGCGACTCGACTTGCTGCTGCTCCCTTGTAGATTATCTGGTTGTTTGATTGTTCACTTTGGTATCTGAGTGATCTTGACGGTTTGACTCCTTGTGATCGACAGATCCAGCTGCCAGCGCTCTGCGGCCTTATATAGGGCCTCCGGGAACCGTTATTTCCCTTTTGCGCACGGCCCGCTGGATCTCTCCACTCTGGGTCCAAAGTCCGTGCCTCCTGGATGACCCACTTGTCGTTCCCTTACCGCTTCCAATCGATGCTCCGCCCACTGCTGCCATCCCGCTGATTCCCGTGATGCTTGTGGCACGCCTGTGTGCCGCTCCACCGCCGAGATGTGGCACTTCCTCTCCCGGTCCAAAGTTCACGGGAGAGTCCAAAGTCCGGTGGAGTCCCGTTACCCGCTTTTGCACACTCTCTCGCTCTCCTTCATTGGTCTCCAAACTCTCTCGCTCTCCTTCGTTGGTCTCCAAGCTCTCTCGCTCTCCATCCTTGGTCTCCAAACTCTCTCGCTCTCCTTCATTGGTCTCCAAAATCTCTCGCTCTCCTTCGTTGGTCTCCAAACTCTCTCGCTCTCCTCGCCGAGCCGTTACTACGTGAATTCGCCGCGTATCTGGCAAGCGGCCGGCCATCTGCTGCTGTCTCTATTTGTGGGGAGTTATTCAACTCCTCACATTCCCCCCTTACTTCGGGAAACATTTTAAACTTGTTCCTACTCTCCGGCGTTTCTTGTTTATCCTAGCCTTCAAGTCCTTGTGATTCCCGCGGCGCTCCCTCGTTGCTCCCTCGATGCTCCCACGACGCTCTTAACTCCGTTGAGTTTCTACAGCGCTGGTCATCCTCCTCGTAGTAACTTGAATCTCCCGCGCCGATATCTTTCCTGACTCCACTGGGACATCGATACTCGTGTGCTATCGATCCCCTAGCTCGCTGCTCATCGCTGCGTTCTACTCCTTTTATTTGCTTCCTCCGCCTGGTCACACCATTCGTGTGTGATCGATGTGCGATATCGATATCGACGGTGCGGCGTTGCCACCTGCTCGTTGCGATATTTCCACCTTTGGCCGATATTACCATTTGACGTGTACCCATCGATCGCACTTTCATCTAGTGCCAATCGATCGCCTATCGAGGCGCCCCCTTCCCTGGCTCATGGTGATTTTGCAACTTTCTAGGTAAGTTTTCGCATTTCCTCACTCCTTTCTATTTCATCCTTTCTCTCTCCACACGACCTCTCTCGCCTCTCGTCTCTCTCTCTCGCCCTTCAATCGTCCTCAGCCGGCTGAGCCTGGCTTTACGCTGGCAACACTCGAAAGCTGGTGCGGAGAGGACTTCGCATTTGCTTCGCTGCAGGTAAGTATTTTGGTGTCGCTTGGCTGCTTCCTGTATTAACCCAATATTGATTTCAGGACGCTGAAGCTGCCATGTATACCCCTTACTTCTGGCCCCTGTTTCAGCCGCGTTTCCCGTTATATGCCGGTATTTTTTTTAACTCTGTTTTTCGTTTCATTTAACTTTTATTTCTGCTCCTCGAACACTCTCATGCCCGCCAGCCCCAACCGGACGCGGAACGCGCGCCCCTCTCTCCATACGCGCACGCTGCGCCTGCCGCCCAGGATGCGAGCCTCCTGTACCACCGGTGCCTCCGCGATCCCTTCGGGCCACTCCGGCTCCGCGATCTCTCGCCATCGCTGGCCCTCCGGCGCCGACACCGTCCGCGACAACTTCGGCCGGGCCACCACCTCGGACACTTCGGGCGCCGAGTGCTGCCGCTTGAGCGGAGGACGGCCGTTTTCCACGGGCTCAGGCCACACCCAGGGTCCTCGCTCCAGAGGCTCCGCGGTTACTGCGCTCCCGGTAGGCGTTGGCGTCGATGGCCCTGTCCTTGGCGTCGTTGGTCCGGTGCTCGGCGTCGGTGGTGCCCACTGCTCCGGTCTGCCACGGGTCCACATTCTTCCCAGATCCGGGGTTCTTCCGTCGCTGCCGTCTCCTCCGCGGGTCCCTCCGGCCAGGTCCAGACAACCGTCTGCTGTCGCCACCTTACCCCTTCGGCCACGAACGTCCGGGTGCTGTGGCTCACGTGGGCCGCCGGTATGTCTGTCCGGATGTGTTGCTGCTGCGGTGGTGGCTGCTGCTGCGGTGGTGGCTGCTGCTGCGGTGGTGGCTGCTGCTGTGGTGGCTGCTGCTGCGGTGGTGGCTGCTGCTGCGGTGGCAGCTGCTGCGGTGGTGGCTGCTGCTGCGGTGGCGGCTGCTGCTGTGGTGGCTGCTGCTGCGGTGGCTGCTGCTGCGGTGGTGGCTGCTGCTGCGGTGGTGGCTGCTGCTGCGGTGGCTGCTGCTGCTGCGGTGGCTGCTGCTCGTGCCTCGGCGTGGGCGGTCGTGCTGGCGTCCACTGTGGTGACCCCTCGTACCGCGGTGTGGGCGGGATTTCGGGCAGCCACCGCGGAGGCGAGGGCGCCCAATCGTCTGCCACTTCTTGCGCCGGGGTGCAGGGTTCGGGCGCATACCTCGGCGTAGGTGGGTACCCCGGGTTTTCCCACAGCTGCGTCTCCTCCTCCTCGGCCATCCGTAGTTGGGCCTGCCACTCTGGCGACTCCTCCATCTCCTTCAACCGCCGCTCCTCGTTTCGCCTTCGCGCCTCGCACTTGCGCCGGAACTCCCACGTAGCCGCTACCACAGCCTCGGCATGGCTAACGGGAGCCGGCTGGTCCTGGGGCGGTTCTTCACTGGCCCACTCCGCCTGCGCCGCGCCAGTCGGGATGCGTCCGTCGGCCCGGTTGAACGCCTTGCGAAGCCGCCATCGCCGTTGCTCCACCCGCGGGTCCTCCACCAACTCGACGTCGCTGTCGGAGCTGATCACCGGATCGGGGACGCCCCGCCCGGAGATCCGCCGCGAGGTTCGGGTAGGCCGGGCTGCCGACCATCCTTGCCCCGGGCTAGATCCTCCGGACGGCTGGTGGGCAGCCATCATCCTGCGCGCTTCGCTCCTCGTCACACGTGTGCTCATGATGCTCGTTGATTTTGATTGTGCAGCTGGAGCCTGGGCTCCCTTTAACGACACCTCGGTTCCGAGCCTTCCTCTTTGCTCAATCCCGCTATTTCCATCGGCCTCTCCTTCTTACTACCCAGATTTACGGTACAGCTCTCTGCCCTGTGCCGTCTTCCCCCTTCCTTCGGCAGACTTTTGATGCGTGTTTTTTTCTTTCCCTCCGCTCAGTCCCAATCGAGACCTTAGACGCTCTGGTTCGCTCCCTTTGTGTTCTTAACGTTCTCCTGATGTCCTTTATGTGTTTCATTGCGCCTTTGTAGATGCCCTGTAGTATCCTTGGAGGTATCCTTGTAATTTGTTCGTAGTATCCCTTGGGAATCCTTGCAGGTATCCTTGGACTCTTTCCGTAGTACCCTTTGGGAATCCTTGGACGTATCCTTTGACTCCTTTCGTAGTATCCTTTGGGCATCCTTGGAGGTATCCTTGGAATCCTTTTGTAATACCCTTTGTTCATCCTTGGAGGTATCCTTGGACTCCTCTCGTAGTATCCTTTGGGCATCCTTGGAGGTATTCTTGGACTCATTTCGTAGTATCCTTTGGGCATCCTTGGGGGTATCCTTGGACTCCTTTCGTAGTATCCTTTGGGCATCCTTGGAGGTATCCTTGGGATCCTTTCGTAGTGTCCTTTGGTCATCCTTGGAGGTATCCTTGGACTCCCTTCGTAGTATCCTTTGGCCATCCTTGGAGGTATCCTTGGGATCCTTTCGTAGTATCTTTTGGTCATCCTTGGAGGTATCCATGGACTCCTTTCGTAGTATCCTTCGGGCATCCTTGGAGGTATCCTTGGACTCATTTCGTAGTATCCTTTGGGCATCCTTGGAGGTATCCTTGGGATCCTTTCGTATTATCCTTTGGTCATCCTTGGAGGTATCCTTGGACTTTTAATGTTGTTTTGCATCTGTTGTGTCTGCTTGTTGTAGCCGCTCGCTTGTGTTTTCCGTTTGTTGCTGTTTCAGCTCGCTTACGTGGATGGTCCGCTCTTTCTTTGTGTTTATGTGTCGTATTTTGCAGATTACTGGTGACGCAAAACCTATGACTTGGTAAGGTCCGTCGTATCTTGGGGCCAATTTTGCTGCGAACCCCTCGGCCGCTTTTGATAAATGGTGTTCCTTGGCCCACACGACGTCACCCACCTTTGGCGTCCATTGCCTCCTCCTTAGGTTATAATGCCTAGCCTGGTCCTGGGATGCTTTCTCCAGGTTCCGCCTTACAATCTCGAAGATTTCCCTGAGTTTGTTAGCATTCTCTTCCGGGGTCTCTGTCTGTATAGGGCGCTCGGTAGTCTTGGTTCTCTGCCTTGGGTAATGAACGACGGTGTGTAACCTGTGGATTCTGAAACGCTCGTGTTTACTGCCAGCATGATTTCTGGCCATTTTTCGTCCCAGTCTCTTTGGTTCTGCCCTGCGAACTGCGCAATCATTGTTTTCACCGTCCTATTGGCTCTCTCAGTCGGGTTCTCCTGTGGGGTGTATGGAGCTGTGAACTGTTGCCTGGCTCCCATTTCGGCCAGGAAACTCTTAAAGGTTTTGCTGGTAAACTGGACTCCGTTGTCCGTTATGACTATTTTGGGGACCCCATACCTCGCGATTATGCGTTCTTTAAAAGCTTTCTTTAGGGATTCGGCCGTCGCGCTTCGCAGCGGCACCAACTCAGTCCACTTGGAGAACCGGTCTATCAATACCAGCAGCATTTGGTTGCCGTGCTTCGAACGCGGCAGGGGTCCGACGAAGTCCGCACATACCGTAGCCCATGGTTCCTCTGGCACCTGCGTAAGCATTTTCCCAGCCATTTGCATCTGATTCGGCTTGAACCTCATGCATGTCTCGCATACTCGCACGTGGGCTCGGCCAGTAGTACCGGGCTGCCAGACGTGCTATTGTCTTTCGGCTTCCTACATGGCCAGCCGCCGGTGAGTCATGGTTCTCCTTCAGCACCGTTTCCCGTAGAGCTTTCGGGACGCACATCTTCCATGTTGCAACATCTTCGCTGCCCGCTCTATGAGGTATATTCCTGTACAGGGTGTTACCCTCCATCACGTAGTCTGGATACTTTTGCGGCTGGGTCCTTATCTTTTCGCGCATTTCCAGAATCCAGCTGCATGCTGTGGAGGCTTCCGCCGCCGACGTCTCCTTGATCCCTCGAAGCGTTTCCGGCAGTGGCTGCCTTGACAAAGCGTCTGCCACCACGTTGAGTTGCCCTTTCCTGTACGCTATTTCGAAGTCGTACTGCTGCAACTCCAGGGCCCATCTGGCGATCCTCCCTGAAGGGCTCTCTATGCTGTTGAGCCACTTCAGTGCCATGTGGTCGGTTACTACTTTAAAGTGGTAACCTTCCAGATACGGCTTGAGCTTTCGGATTGCCCAGACGATTGCCAAGCACTCCTTCTCGGTTGTTGAGTAATTCTTCTCAGCGCCGTTGAGCGTTCGGCTTGAGTAAGAGATTACCTTTTCGCCTCGTTCAGTTTCCTGGGTCAAGATTGCCCCGATGCCGTAGTCGCTTGCGTCAGTTTGCAAGATGAATGGTTTGTCGAAGTCCGGGCATGCCAGTACGGGGTCTGCGACGAGTCTTGCCTTCACCTCTTCGAACGCCGTCTGATGTTCCTGTGTCCCCACCCATTTATTGCCCTTGCGTAGCAGATCGTTGAGAGGTTTGACTATTTTTGCGAAGTCAGGTACAAACCGGCGGTACCATGATGCTACGCCCAGGTACTGTCGGAGCTCTCTTACTGTCGATGGTGGTTCTAGTTCGGCGATGGCTGCTACCTTTTCCGGATCCGTGCCTATTCCTTCGCTAGTCACTCGATGACCGAGATATAACAGCTCTTTCTTGAAAAATTGACACTTCTCCGGGTTTAATCTCAGATTTGCCTCCTTTAGTCGTCGGAACACTTCCTTTAGGTTGGCCTTATGTTCTTCCAGCGAGCGCCCGATCACTATGATGTCGTCCTGGTAAGCAAATGCGTGCGGCGACATTTCTGGGCCGATCACCCGGTCCAGCACCCGTTGAAAGGTCGCAGACGCCGAATGAAGTCCAAATGGCATTACTTTCCATTGGAATAAACCTTTCCCCGGCACTGTAAATGCCGTATACTGCCTGCTGTCCGCTTTCAGTGGGATTTGCCAGTACCCATCCTTTAGGTCCAAGCTGCTGATGTACCGTGCTTCCCTCAGTTGGTCGAGAATATAATTTATTCGGGGCATCGGGTAGGCATCCTTTACAGATTTGGCGTTTATTTGCCTAAAGTCGACGCACTGTCTCCATTTGCCCGTCTTTTTTCTAACCATCACGATGGGAGAACTGTATGGGCTTGTTGAGTGTTCTATGTATCCCATTTGGAGAAGCTCGTCCACCTTCGCATTGATCTCCCCTTGAACTTTCGGATTCTTGGGATAGTATCGCTGCTTTATTGGTTTGTCGTCTTTCATCGTGATCTGATGCTCTGCCATGTTTGATGTTCCCTTCATGCTGCTGAAAGTCGATAGCTCTGCCTCCAGGAATTTCGTCGTGTCGTCATCTTCGCTTGCCCGTTGTACGACTGCCACCGACAAGTTTTCCTCGAGCCATCCCTTGTGACGATTCCTGGCCGGTATTATCACTTCGTGTCCAGCGCACTTAATTTCGGTACCGACTTGTGTTAGAAAGTTCCATCCCAACACCAATGAATCCACTACTCCTGGTAGTATCAGCAGGCTCATGCTCAGTCGCTTGTTCCCGAACGCGATTTCCACCTCCAGCTGCTCATCGATTCCGCCACATCTTCCGTCTGCCAACCTAACTTGCCGTCGTATCCTCGTAATCTTTCCGAGGGCAGCCAGGTCGTCCGCCAGTTCTTTGCTTATAAAGCTTGCTGTTGCGCCGGTGTCGATTGTGGCCTTGTATGTGCCCCCACCAATCGTCACCGCTGCGGACAACTGCTGATCCTCCTCGATCAGCTTTCCCGTTAGTTTGGAGAGGTAGCATCTTGAGACCCCCGCTCGCCTCTCTGCGGCTGAGATCGCTGGGCATTTCCCGCCTGCTGGCAGCATTCGACGCTCCTGACGCCTACTCTCCCGCACACCCAGCAGAACAACAGGCGTTGGTGCCGACATCCCCGCGCCCAGTGTCCATGACCGCCGCACTTTCGGCAGGCCTCCTGGGGGTCTGTGATGTGTGTCGTTTCACGAGGCCTTTGTGTTGTACTTGGTGGCCTCCAAACATTGTTTGCTGGTTGCATCTGTTGCTGTTGTGGTGGTGTCCATTGGCCTCCGCGTGGTGCTCCTGTTGCCTGCTGCCGTGGTACTCGGTTAGGTGGCGACCGTTGGTCGTTTCCCCGCGTCTCCTGGATTCCTGTCTCTTCGCATCTTCTGCATGTTACCTGCGCTGGCGATGCCGACTTGTTCTTAGAGAATTTGTTCTCCTGCGCGAAAGCTTCCCGCTCCTTTTCGAGTTCTTCATACTCGTCTGCTAATATCATCAGCGTGTCCAGGTCCGACACTTTGTATGCCCTTAGGAAGATCCTTAGACTGGGGGTGCAGTTCTCCTTGATGATTCTTAGGGTATCTATAGAGGAGTAATTAAGTGGCCTCACCATCGTCTGCATGTCGATCATGTAGTCTTTGAACGACTCGCTGAAGCCCTGCTTCCGTTGCCTGACCTGATCCGCCAGCCTGGTGAAGAAGTCTCTCGGTAGAAAGTATGTGTGGAAACTATCTATGAACTCTGCCCAGGTTTTCCATTGTTTGTTGTTGGCGATGAACCACTTCAAAGCCCTTCCCTTCAGCAATTCAGGCATCGCTCGGGGAATCATGTCTAACTCCAAGCCGTATGTGTTGGCGGACCATTCCACCTGCTCCAGGAACTCGAACGGTTTTTCCGCCCCGTCGAACCTGAACGACCATTCGCGGACCTGTTTAGCGATCCTTGCATAGTCTGATTGATTGGGTCTCGAGATCAGCGCTGTTGTTTTCCTGTCTTGGCTTGATTCTCTCCTGTTTGCTTCCTTTTGTAGGTTGTCAACGCTCAGGCTTGCCACTAAGTTGTCCCCTTCGGCGGTTGTTAACGTGATGCTGGGGCCGGCTTTGTCGTTGTATGTGGCTTCCAAATCGGCCCAGATGTCAACGAGTTGTGGGTCATTATCCGTTTCTGAGTAATACTCGAATAATGCTTTTCTCATGTCCTCTAATCTGCCGTCCAGGGTGAAATTAAGCCTCTGTGCGACATTGGCGAAATCCTCCTTTTTAAGCCGGTAGATCCACTTCTTCCCCATTCTGTTTAAATTGCTTTCACTGCTGGGACAATCACGTTGGGCGCCAGATGTAACGAACTGATTTTTATGGTCTGCTCGCTACGAGACTCGTGCGGCTAGCTCAGTATATTGTGTGTTCGTCCCACCAAATTTATATTAACGTGACCGCCCAGTAGCTCAGTGAGAAAGCACAGAATTCACGGGTTCGTATTGGGTTTTATTGCGGGTATATTATTACTAGTGTCTTAGTCGCTTGGTTGGCCTTGCCTCGTTGCTTGTGACCTTCGGTGCTTCCGACGGTCCTGATTGACTCGACGACCTCTCGCCTTGACGACTCGGTGCTCCAGTCCTGTAGCTCCCTGAAGATACTCGCAGCTCCCTGAAGATCCTCGCCGCTCCCTGAAGATCCTCGCAGCTCCCTGAAGACGCTCGCTCGCTGTTCACTTCTCACGCGTGACTTGGTGACTGCTGGTAACGACTCGGAATCGCGAGGCGTATCGGCCGTACGGGCTTAGGGAAGCATCACCGTTCTCAGACTAGGGTGAACAGAAGCTGCGCTCTCCATGATCGCTCCTTTCGACACACCGCCGCCTGTCCCTTGCTCTGTCCCGGATGGTCCCACTGGGGTTTCTGCTCAGCCCGCGCGGGCAGTCAAGGCGGAACGCCAGGAAGCTGCCTCGCGCCTTACTTCGCTTCCACGCCTAGTGTAAACGAACGTTCCACCCTAGCCTCACCCTTTTGCTTTTTGTCCGGGACGTTTCCGTGTGGCTTTTGGTACTCGGGGTTCGGGCACACCGCTCCGGGACCTCGCAAGTCGAATCCGTAGGGCTCTCCTGGATAATTCCACTCGAGACCGTACCGATCGACCGCTCTCCCTTCTGGCTTGTTAAACTCGTGGTTCGGGCACGCCGCTCCGGGACCTCGCAAGTCGAATCCGTAGGGCTCTCCTGGACAATTCCACTCGAGACCTTACCGATCGACCGCTCTCCCTTCTGGCTTGTTATACTCTTTCCAGGCGTAACGCCAGGACTTTGTGGACAGGGTAATCCACCGCCTTGACCTAGCCGTGTGATGTCCTCTGGATCTGAGCTACCTGCGTCTCGATTCGGAGATTCCTGGTATCCCAATCCCGAACGTCTCGACGTAGCAATCTCGCTCCTTGTAGGCTCCCACGGCGCTGCTTCTCTGGCGACTCGACTTGCTGCTGCTCCCTTGTAGATTATCTGGTTGTTTGATTGTTCACTTTGGTATCTGAGTGATCTTGACGGTTTGACTCCTTGTGATCGACTGATCCAGCTGCCAGCGCTCTGCGGCCTTATATAGGGCCTCCGGGAACCGTTATTTCCCTTTCCCACTCTGGGTCCAAAGTCCGTGCCTCCTGGATGACCCACTTGTCGTTCCCGTACCGCTTGCAATCGATGCTCCGCCCACTGCTGCCATCCCGCTGATTCCCGTGATGCTTGTGGCACGCCTGTGTGCCGCTCCACCGCCGAGATGTGGCACTTCCTCTCCCGGTCCAAAGTTCACGGGAGAGTCCAAAGTCCGGTGGAGTCCCGTTACCCGCTTTTGCACACGGCACTCTTGCCTTGCCCGCGAAGTCTCCACTCTCTCTCGATCTCCATCCTTGGTCTCCAAACTCTCTCGCTCTCCTTCATTGGTCTCCAAACTCTCTCGCTCTCCTTCGTTGGTCTCCAAACTCTCTCGCTCTCCATCCTTGGTCTCCAAACTCTCTCGCTCTCCTTCATTGGTCTCCAAACTCTCTCGCTCTCCTTCGTTGGTCTCCAAACTCTCTCGCTCTCCTCGCCGAGCCGTTACTACGTGAATTCGCCGCGTATCTGGCAAGCGGCCGGCCTTCTGCTGCTGTTTCTATTTGTGGGGAGTTATTCAACTCCTCACAAGTTTGGCGACACTTCCAGAAGTGACTTCGGCGACACTTCCAGAAGTAACGCAGAAGTGACTTCGAGAATTGTCACCGAAGTGGCACATTTCTTCCCGACGGGAGTCACTTCCGCGATTCGAGTGCGATATCGCGGACGATCGTTTTCATCTTCAAGAAGTCACTTAATAGTGCCTACCGCGATAGAAAATGCTTGCAGGGCTCACACTAACTCAAGTCAAATTTGTGATGGTATGTGTGTGCCGACCGCTGTTTTAGATCGATGCAAGATAAGCTCTCGGAACGCTATATATATCTTAGAAGCAACTGCAGAGGCACTCGGCTTCGACATTAAAAATTTCACTATAAACAGAACAAGCATAATAAAGTGCAGAAGCGCAGAAGCGCAGAACGAGCAAAGCAATGCCAAAATTAATTTATTGGTTCGATTCCAAAGTTCTTAATCGTGCATTTATAGACATATCCGAATTTCTGATCTCTTAGACTTTTACGTCAAGCCGTTTATGCTGCAGGAGCTACTTGCCATTTTTTATACCCTTGCAGAGGGTATATTGATTTCAGTCAGAAGTTTGCAACGCAGTGAAGGAGACGTTTCCGACCCCATAAAGTATATATATTCTTGATCAGCATGACTAGACGAGTCGATCTAGCCATGTCCGTCTGTCCGTCCGTTTTTACGCAAACTAGTCTCTCACTTTTAAAGCTATCGGGCTGAAACTTTCCCAAAAGTCTTATATCTTTTGCAGGTAGTTTATAAGTCGGAACCAGCCGGATCGGACAACTATATCTTATAGCTCCCATAGGAATAATCGGAAAAAAAAATATTTTTTCAAATTCTATCTTTGGTGTTTTTTAGCATATAACCTCCTAAGCTTGAAAATAACATTTTTTAATTAGTTTTGAATTTCGAATTAAATTTTATCGAAATCGGACGACTATATCAAATAGCTGCCATAGGAACGATCGGAAAATTGGTGGAAAAATAATATGAAACAAATTATAGCTTCGGTGTTTTTCAACATATAACCTCCTACGCTTGGAAATAACATTTTTTAATTAGTTCTGAATTTCGAATTTAATTTTATCAAAATCGGACGAATATATCATACAGCTGCCATAGGAACGATCGGAAAATTGGTGGGAAAATAATATGAAACAAATTATAGCTTCGGTGTTTTTTAACATATAACCTCCTACGCTTGGAAATAACATTTCTTAATTAGTTCTGAATATCGAATTTAATTTGATCAAAATAGGACGACTATGTCATATAGCTGCCATAGGAACGATCGCAAAATTGGTAGGAAAATAATATGAAACAAATTATAGCTTCGGTGTTTTTTAACATATAACCTCCTACGCTTGGAAATAACATTTTTTAATTAGTTCTGAGTTTCGAATTTAATTTTACCAAATCGGACGACTATATCATATAGCTGCCATAGGAACGATCGGAAAATTGGTTGGAAAATAATATGAAACAAATTATAGCTTCGGTGTTTTTTGACATATTATCTTATACTATTGGGAATATCATTTTTTGTGTTTTTAAATTTAATAATTATAGCTGCAAGGGTATATAAGCTTCGGCTTGCCGAAGCTAACTTCCTTTCTTGTTTTCTTCGGTTTTGCATTAAGAACATAGTTTTACAACATTTCTGCAAAGATTTTCGATGAGTTTTAGTTATGGGGCTTGAAAGGTCCCCATTATACCATTTAGCTTAAGCAGATTGATACTTTAGACGACTCTCTATCAGTTTTTTTTGGTTTATAATCGTGGTAATGCTTCCAAAATAAATTAATATTGTATTACGAATAAAATTGCATCATAATTTCTGAGCTATCAAAGTTTGATCCTGTATGGGCTTACATTATGACATGGTACCATTATTATAGAACGAGAATATGCCCATACTATGATACATGCTTCACCATTGCTATTCTTTGCAAATGTGAATTGGGGACTCAATTTTGGATTTTTAATTTATCTGATGTAAATTTTAAGCCTTTTTCATCTACACATAAGCAATTTTCAGCCGCCAGACCATAAAAGAGTTTCCCTTTAATTGTGGGCCTCATTTAAGACTCGTCCTTCTAATTCACCCATGCTCTGTAGTCTAGGGAGATTTTTTTTTGACGTTAAGTGCATACTTTTTTTTAATTTACATTATATCCAACTTTTTATGTACTTACAAATATATAAAAAAAATACAACTTGATAGGCGGCTTAAACAAGACCTACGTGCATTCATGCACATGACTTTTTAACAGTTATGTGGTCATTGCGGCTTTCGCACTGCGTGCTGTTCTTTTGTGTTCTTGTTTTAGGTAACTAATAATCATTATTTTAAAGAAGAAAGAATGACCTTCTATTTTGACCATTACAGTGCGCTTAATGACCCATTGGGAACACTATTTTATTCATTATTTTACCAATTCACTTAGTAGTACTTATTCTTAATACAACAAAACGAAAAACAGCCGAAAAATCTAAGCAAATGAAGTTTTAAGCCGAAAACCGTTAATAGTGCTATTTTTGTTGCCGCATAATTTTGCTACTTTTATGATAAATGTATCAAAGTTTTCAAAAACCATCCGCATTGTGGGCGTAACCACTTTTATTTTAGTTAAAAGATATGTAAGCCTACTTACCCTTACAAACAGAATAAAAATATTGCAAAAAATGACCATTTTGTAGTACAAAGAAGAATTGCATACACATTGGTGCTATTTTTGTTGCCGCAACTGTACCTCAGATAGCCCCGGCATAACCTCGGACCCGCAACTGCTCACACCATAGCCAGGCGTCTTAACAACTCGGCCATGCGTTCTTCTTGTCATACAATGACTAAAGAGGGCTATTTGGTCCAGCCTTACGCATACCAATAACGTTTATTATAATCTAAACCTTTTTGACAACCGTTTAAACAATTTGGAAAATAGAAAAGTAAAACTAATAAGAATAAAAATTAAATAAATTTAAACAAAAAGAAAAATAAATAAACAAAGGGTACACTTGCCGTGGCGTGGGCTCGAACCAGGCACTTTTGTACGATTGTTTATTGGCCGGACGTCTTTACCAGCTAGACCACCATAAAAATGTATAAAAACAAGAAAGAACGCTATAGTCGAGTACCTCGACTATCAGATACCCGTTGCTCAGCTAAAGGGACCAAAGGAAAATGAAGATATGCAAGCAGCAAAGCGATATTGAAATGCGCCACTTACCGGCGGTAGACAGATTTAAGCGTTATGGGCGTTAAAGCGGGCGTGGGAATTTTTTTTGATCAATCGATAGGTATTGACGAGACCAATACATTTTAGTTAAAGTTTTGTATCTAGCATAACAATTGATTGCGTCACAGGCTGGGGCGTTTTGTGGGCGTTAGAGTGGGCGTGGCATATTCACGTAACAAGCTTGCGCTGCGCCCAAGGCTACGGAATCTAAAATCCCAATTCTCTATCTTTGATAGATTCCGACATATCCACGTTCATATTTACGATTTTTTGAAGTTTGTGGGCGGCTTGTGGGCGTTATTCTCTATCTTTGATAGTTTCCGAGATATGCACGTTCACATTTATTTTTTTGAAGTTTGTGGGCGGCTTGTGGGCGTTAAAGTGGGCGTGGCAAACTTTTTGGGTCAATCGATAGGTATTGATGAGAACAATACATCTCAGTTAAAATTTTTATTCTAGCATCAAAACTGTAGGAGCCACCGTTGTGGGCGGTTTGTGGGCGTTAGAGTGGGCGTGGCACTCTGCTGAAACAAACTTGCGCTGCGCAGGAATCTCAGAAATCTGCATTCCTAATCCCAGTATTGTAGCTTTTATAGTTTCCGAGATCTCAGCGTTCATACGGACAGACGGACAGACGGACATGGCTAGATAGACTCGGCTAGTGATCCTGATGAAGAATACATATACTTTATTGGGTCGGAAACGCTTCCTTCTGCCTGTTACATACTTTCCGACGAATCTAGTATACCCTTTTACTCTTTCAGTAACGGGTATAAAAAGTCACTTTTCCCTTAAAATATGGGTATTTCTTTACTAAATTTAAGTAAGAATTTACCATTATTTCATGAAAAAAAATCAAGACAAATTCGCCATTAGCTAAAGAAAAAATTATAAATCTTTCTCTTTTTAAAAAAAAAAAAATTATGGCGAAATTCCGTAAATTTTAGAATTTTTTTCTGTAATCAAGAAAATTTTGTCTTAATTCAAGAAAATATTTCTTAATTCAATGGCGTTTTAAAATCGCGGGCGATTTTCTAACATTTATGGTGATTGTTCTTTTGAGTGTAGCACCTCCCTCGCACGCTGCTCTTTGACTATATCCATTTATAAGAAACAAGTTGCGGAAGTTGCATGCGCCTTCAAATGGCAACAATTTTCTTATAACGGCGCCATTGCAGTTCAAATGAATTTGCTTCTCAAAAAAAAATACCGAAGCGCCAAGTACAAAAATAACATAAGATCGTATAAAATTACTGAACAAAACAAGGGAATACTGAATCGGTTTGCGTGTGCGGTCCCATTTTCGGCTGCAGTAAGCTGTAGCGACTTTAACCCGTCCCTTTCCTTCATAGTGTTGCAATTTGAGTCGATAATGGGAGATAGCTGCATCAGCGGGATGAATCTGACGGGCGATCTGGCCATTTCAGGATTAATCCCGGTTCGCTCTGAGATTACCTTAAATGGCACTCATGGCACTCCAATTTTAGAAGAGGCCATGTAATATGGCGGGGGAGGAACGATGATGATCAGCAGATGTTAGCATAGTCGCAGCCATATTGTCTAACCAGACAGATGCCGCTGGAAGTTCTAAGATACATTTTTCGTTCTTAAAACTAAATAAAAGTGAGTGATAGGAAAGTTAACATGTTAGTTCGATATTTATTAATAATCATCTGGCAGCCGGGGTCCCAACACAAAGGGCTCCGGGATATTTACTTGGGAGTTCCACGAATTCCTGCGCGATTTCTTCATACATACCAGCCACGATTTGGGCTGCCAGCAACCGGTGTCCGTTCGACCAGCACAGATGACCAGCCATAATCGCCTATCACAGTCGACGACGACGACATCCAGCATTATCCGGTGAGACCGTTCCGGAATACCACATCCACCTCATTTGGGAACTTCCAGCCATCGCAGCGCGGCGTTGAGGAGTTCCGCCATTTTTTCTGGCAGCCGAACCTCGGACTGCCTTTGCGCAACTCACCGTAGTGCGTCAGTTTTCCTTTGTGGAGACCCGTATTGCCGCTGGCCTCCGGCGAGAAGTCTTCAGTCCGGGCTATAATCGCCCTCCAGGCCCGGCCCAGTAGTGGCTAAAATTTAGGACAGTTTGACATATTGATATTTACTTTTCTGTTTAATTGTGTATTTATACGGAGTTAGATCCGAGAGCCTTATTTGTCCTCGTCGTTTGCCTAGAATCAGAAAGGTCGCAAGTATTAGTTAAATGGTATAGTTGACAGCGCAGATTACGTACAATTTGGCCTGTCCCTTCTTTTCCCCAGGAGCTCCTCAGGATTTTCTGGGGTTTAGTTGATGTTAGTGTTAAGCCATTGTCCTCCAACACCTTATGTTTCGAGAATCGAGGAGTAAGCTTGTCTCTCCTGTTCTCTTTTCTGAATATTGTATGTCCTGCTTCTACCGGGTTTGGGTCTTGCCTATCTGCATCCGCTGCTTCTATTCTTTTACTCTTTAGTTGTTCTACCCTTTCTTTTATATTTGGATATAATTCGGCTTGGAACGCATTGATTTTCTGTAGATAATCGTGTTCATTATTAAATGATACGTTATTCAGAAAATTGTGCGTTCTGCCCGTGAACAACTCCTGCGGTGTTAGTTTTGTAGCTGAATGAATAGCGTTGTTGTATGTTATGAATGCCTCTTTCAGTACTTCTTCATGTCTGATTTCTAGTTTGTTTGTTTTCTTTGCTTCGCTTACTAGTCTGTATATCTCTGTTATCGTGGAATGTAATCTGTCGACCGTGGAATTGCTCGACGACTGCTGAAAGGAAGTTGTATGCAGTTCCAATTCGTACTGCCTACAAAAATCCTTAAAAAAGTTAGAAGAGAATTCTACCCCTTGATCGCAAATTATCTTTTTAGGTACCCCAATCAAAGCCATGAAGCTTTTTATCGCCTTGACTATGTTCACGCTTTCTTTTGCTGGGATCGTCAATCCCCACGCGTATCTTGAAAATTTATCAATGATGGTTAATACATTTTTTTTGTTCACGAAGTACTAGTCTGTACGTATTATTTCCATGGGTCTTTCTGGTGTCTCTGTCAAGCTATACTTGATCTTGTGTGGTTTCCTGTCGTATTTTTGCGGTTGACAACTATCGCAATTATTAACTGTTTGCGTTATTGCCTGTTTCATATGCGGAAAGAACACCTTACTTTTCAGGTGTGCTAAGGTCTCGTCTATTCCCCTATGATTGCTTCTTTCATGGTATTCCCTAATGACTTGTTCTTCTTCGTTTTTCTCTGTTATATCTGGCAATAAGACTGTACATCTTATCGCTTTATATAACTTACTATAAGCAAAATACTTGCAGTAAACCTCTTAAATTGTTATTACCAAGTCCTCTGGTATTAATAATGCTACCGTTCTTTTGGGTTTTAAAATTTCCTTCAATCTACGGGCAATTGTTTCTTCATCAAGCTCGTTTTTTGTCCACTACGTTCAAAGAACCTTTCTTATAAACTATCTCGTAATCGTACTCCAACATTTGAAGTCTCCATCTTACGAGTTTAGAATCGGGCTCCTTGACACTCATTAGCCAAGTTAATGGCCTATGATCTGTGACTATTCTGAATTTAGTGCCAAACACGTAGTACCTAAAATGCTTAACTGCCGAAACAATGGCAAGCATTTCTTTTTCTATAGTCGCGTAATTTACTTCTGCTCCCGATAGAGTCCTACTAGCATATGCTATTGGCCTGTCTGTTCCCACATTTCCCTGGGATAAGACGGCTCCAATCGCATAATTACTGCCATCCGTAGTAAGGATGAAAGGTTTTTCAAAGTCGGGAAATTGCAAGATCGGGTCGTTACATAGTAAGGTTTTGCATACCTCGAATTTATCTGTGTACTCCTGATCTATCTGTACAGCCTTCTTCCCTTTTAATTGTTTTGTCATGGGCTTTGTTATAGCTGCGAAATCTCTTATGAACTTTCTGTAGTACCCTAATAAGCCTAAGAAGGACTTAATCTGTTTCCTAGTCTTGGGAATCTCGAATTTCTTTATGGCTTCGATTTTCCCCGGGGTTGGTTTAGTCCCCTGTTGGGTTACTACGTGTCCTAATATTCCACCTCTTTCCTTAAAAATTCTGTCTTGTCTGATTGCAACTTGAAATTGGCTTCTGTAAGTTTTTTAAAAACTTTTTCTAAGTCTGTGATGTGCTCTTGTAACGATGTTGAGAACACCATGATATCGTTCATGTATATAAGGCAACATTTCCCCAGTAATTCTCCGAAAATGTTGTTCATCAACCTTTGGAAGGTTGCGGGAGCGTTGTTTAATCCGAATGGCATCCGCACATATTCGAAATTACCCCCTTCTGCAGAGAAAGCTGTTTTCGGAATGTCCTCTTCCTTTACCTCGATTTGGTGGTATCCACTCGCCAAGTCTAGGGTTGAGAAATATTTCGCTCTCCCTAAGCTATCCAACACATCGTTAATTAGTGGTAAGGGATATCTATCCTTTATCACCTTTTCGTTCAATTTCCTATAGTCCACCACCACTCTCCATTTCCTTTCACCGGAGGCATCCTTCTTTTTAGGTACTAGCCAAACCGGTGCACTCCATGGTGAATGGCTGTGTCTAATGATCTTTTGATCGAGTAACTGCCTTCTTACTCCCTGCCTTTCCTTAAACGCATACCTGTAAGGTCTGGCGTATACCGGAACGTCATCATTCGTTCTTATCTGGTGTTTCACCGCGTTTGTAAAGGATAGGTTATCTCCTTCCTTATGAAATACCTTTGGGTATTTCCTACAAATCCTCTGAAGCTCTCTAAGCTCCTCTTTATTCAAATGCTCCGTCCGTATCTTTTGGAACAGTATGCTTCTATCCCCGTTACTTGTTTCTTCTATGTTGTTAAGCTCGAAATGTTGCTCGGTTTTAAAATTCTGAAATTCTTCTAAAAAGAGCTCCTGGTCTATTTCCGAATAATTCGTCACTTCGACCAGGCTCTGCCCATCGACTGCCTTTAAATTCCCCTGAAACAACCCGGACTAACTACTTGAAGATAACGTCTCATTTTCATGCTAAGCAGCTGCCCTATGTAACACAGTGCACTGCCCAATACATGCAACTGGGAAAATTTTATTACTTATTATTCTATACTTTTTGGCTCTCACTTGGCGTTCCCTGTACGGACGCTCTACTGTCCGATCGAACCGATCGAACCAATCGCTTCTCAACTCTATTTTAGTTCAAACTTGTTGGCCGCTCGACTACCGCCGACGGCGAACAAGCACCTCGACCGAACCAACACCGCGACATCGAACTGTCTGGAACCAACCGTTCGCTACTGTCCGTGTACAACCCTTGCTCGATCGAGCCACCCGCTCCGACTTCGATCTACCTGCAACACAACCATCTGTCGTCACCCGTCGAAACTCGTTCGTTTGACCGAACCGCTTGCTGATCGACCTGCTCGACGCAACCTCGAACCGCCGGTAACCACGACCGAACCGACGTCTGATCATGGTCGTTTGTTTTCGAACTTTTTCCACTCCACATTTTGGCAAAAATCAACTGTCCAAATTAACTTCTCGTATATTTGTATTTCATATTAATTTTGACTTTTAATTTCTTCTCTTTCTCACTAACTTTTCATATTTCTTCCTCTCATATTCTCTTTTTCCAAAATTGTATTATTTTTACCGATTTATAACTATAACATCTCTTTTGTTATATTTTATTAATCTAAAATTTTTATTTACTTATTGTTGTGTTATCTGTACTCAATTTATTTTCACTCCATGTCACTCTACTCACTCTCTTACATAATAATGTTTAATGTAATCCAGTACATCTGTTCTTCCTTCGTCGTCTCGGATCCTTCCTGTCCTTGGTTAAATCCGTTCGTAGGCGAAGGCTGCCGACTGCGCCAGTTATCTTCAAGTAGTTAGTCCGGGTTGTTTCAGGGGAGCTTCCCAAATAATTACGAGTGCCCAGTAGTGTGTTCTTTAAATAAATATTCGTCTTACAATGCTTAAATGTTTCTTGTACTTATGCTGACCTAGCGGAATGGAATCGAAATTGGAGCGGATGCATGTGTGGAGTTTGGATCCGAAGTGGCCCCGATGTTTGTGTTTGGTTGCCAACTTGTTGCCAACAATGTGTTTGTCTGCCGTAGGGGTTTCGGTGGGGGACCGCCGAGGGTAAGTGCTGAGGAGGTAACTAAATGTTTGGTTGCCGTAGGGGTTTCGGTGGGGGACCGCCGAGGGTAAGTGCTGAGGAGGTAACTCGCGCATCGCGTGTGTTCCTTTTAAGGATATCATTTTGCAGCGCCAGTAGCCTTTTCCCAGCAACAAATCCTCTGCTTTGACCGCGTAAATATTGAAGACGGCGGCCAAGTTTTTGGTCTTAAAGACTGAGGAAGGATAGATTGGTTAAGAGGAGCATGAATATAAATGATTGTACTTACCATATTCATTAAACATTTGTAAAACCCGCAATATGTGAGTAAGTTTTCCTAGTGGGGAGATGGAACAGTCGTAGTCGCGAGGAGGGGGTTCCTGCCGAACGAGGATCGGTGGTGCCTTGCAGCATCTTAAGGGCATCCGTCAATATTTTATGGTCTTTGGTCACAGGCTTACCAGTGAACCGGTGATGGCCTCCTAGCTGAAACCAAGATTTGCATCACGGGAGATACTGAAGAAAATCTGTGATAATTTCTGTAATAAAGTAGTTTTAAGGCTTGTATTTTGTTAATTATTTATTTAAAATGTTTTTTGTTAGGATATTGGGTTCCTGGGACTTTCTCCCCGTCCTTGATTTCTAATTTTATGTCGGCTATATACTTAATTGCGTAATCGTGAACCGTGGCAGTCCTACGCTCTAGACGGTTACCTCGATTTAAAAAAAAAAAATGAGGAAAGGAAAGAAAAGCTAACAGGAGTTAAAACAACCGATGTCTTTGACTGGTGGCTATCGCCACGTGTGATAGCCAGTTCAGTTGACGAACGGCTAGCCGGTGACGGGAGAATATGGGTTTTGGGGAAAGCGCAGGACAAGGTAAGTCGGAAGTCAACCGGCGAGGGGCAGTTCCATCTCCCCAGGTACAAACCTGTAAAGATAAAAAAAAAGAAAAATTTGATTTGGTGGTTCGTGAAGACAGGTGTTTGGAATTAAGGAAGATTTGTTTTATATTTATTTATTTTTGCTATTAGTAATTATATTATTTATTTATTTATTTATTTTGTTATATATCATATTATTTATTATCGTATTTATTTGTTATACTATTTATTTATTTATTTATCGATATATTTATGTTATTTATTACGGACGGGTTAGTTAGGTATTTTTTTAAAAATTGTTGGAAATCATGTCCGAGGGTAAGGACGTAAGAGATAGGCACGGCCACCAGCTAAGGTCGATGGGTCCTCCTGGCGACGAAAAGGACGATACCTGGTCCACTGACGTAGAGGGTGCTGCAGAGTCGCCGCGGGTATCACTGTCTGGGGGTTTACCCAGTACTCCGGTAGGCGGTAGTGCGGTGGATCGAATCAGGGATCAACCGGCGGATCTGGTACACCATCGGTCGCTCAGGGTCCTTGATTTCAAGGCGATCATCGAGTCGGAGGAGCAACTCCTAGTTCCAGAGCAGAAGAGTCCTCAAAAGCTGTACATGGAACGGGATACAGCGGCGGAGTCGGCGATGAACGCAGCTTTGGCACAAACGCACAAACCTATCGCACATCTCAGAAGTTGGGAGTTAGCCAGGCGTCGAGGGAGGAGATTAAGAACGGCTTCATGGACATGATGAAGTTGCTGAACGACGTCCTTAGGCCAGCCGAGAGCAGACCGCAGCCGCTCCAGGAGAGCGCAAGTAGCCAAGCATAGATGTTGCCCACTCCGTCGTGTCCAGAATGGCCCAGCGGAAATTCGTCAGCGGCAGGAGACTGAGAAATGCTGCCGAAGATCGCCGGAATTGCCGCCCAGGCAGCGACCTCGACCGCGGGGAATGACTGTCCGGGGATCTATAGAAGCCTCAGTCAGGAACCGGAGTACCATCCGGCAGGCAGGAGCCATCGTCACGCACGGCAGTGGCGGATAGAGGATCTAATGGCTGCGGATTTCCGGAACGTGCCGCGGCTGTATGCCAACGCGGAAGCCAGCAAAGGGAACCGAAACATCAGAGACGATTTCGTGTTCCGTCTGGAGTTCCTGCAGCGGCAACATCAGTGTCCGTGGAATGATGTTCTGCTGAACTTCCACGTCCTCCTATCGGGCAGATCGAAGGAGTGGTATTGGGTACACGTACGCCAATCCAGAGTGGATCTTCGGTCCAGCTGCGCAGGGCTCTGATGGATCGGTTCCACCAGACGGTGGAACGGATGTACTAACGGTGGACGAACATCGGGAGGAATGCGTCGAAGTAGAGAGGAATTTCGGTCGTCGAGGGCGCGCTGCTTACTTGCAGCAGATCAAGTTACGGGTCAGCGAGGCAGTCATACCGGACGAAGTCAAAGAGCAGCAACACCTCGAAGTGGACGAGCTCCGTGGACGTGTCCATTCAAGCCAGGTAGGATTGCGAGGCTACGAAGTGGAGGAGGTTCTGATTCCGGTGCGGCGGACCTGGCGTAATTACGCTGAAATGTCCCGATTGCGGGACACGGTCGGCTGGGCAGTCCGAAAGCGGGAGGGACTTGCCCAGGTTGGAATCCCGCGAAGTAGTAGTAGAAGATGAAAACAAGAACGTATATAGCCAGTATAGTAGATATAAGTATTTGTTAAGATATCTACCGGAGGTTGAAAGGCTCCGCCGTTATATGGAGGCATAAAACTTGATCTTTGTGGAACATCAGCTGAGAGGCATGCGTATAGTCTCACGGAGAGTCCAGAATGCAAGGGAGCTCTTCAGGACCCTTCGCCGACAAGGAGACCTTGGGCAAGCCGCTTACCGGCTTGTTGGACACGGGGGCCAGTGTAAGTGTGCTGGGCAAAGGCTGTCGAAAGCTCGTGGAAACGCTGGGTGTAGACCGTAGTCCGGACGGCTCCTGGCGAAGATCGATCCATTATCGGACGCTTGGAGCTGCCTGTGAAGTACAAAGGCGTAAGTAAGCCGGTCATGTTGTACCTTTGCCCATGCTTTGAACAAGCTGCTTACTTCGGAGTCGACTTCTGGCGGGCGTTAGGACTAGCTTCAGCCGTCGTAGGAAAGCCGGTGTCGAGAGGCGTCAAGGCAGCTGAAGAAATCCATGCCAGCCAGATCGAGCACTACGCCGAGCAGGAAGATGAGGACGAGGTTAGGGAGGAACCCGAATCCTGGAGTCTTCTGCGGAGGAAAAGCTGGCACTCGACAAGGTCAAGGAGGAGTTCCTTGCCTTTGAAAGGGATAACCTTGGCCACCAGCATGGAGAGGCATTCCATTGAGCTGATGGAAGGAGCTCAGGTGTTCAAGGATCGTTTGTATTCGATCGTAATCGGTAAGATGCTGGAGCTGGGTGTTATCGAGGAGAGCAAAAGCCCGTGGAGCAATCGCAGAACAGTAGTGTCGAGGCCAGGGAAAGACAGGTTCTGTCTGGATGCCCGGACGTTGAACGCATTGACCATTAAGGATGCATACGCCCTGCCTAGTATTGATGGAATCCTCTCCAGGATAGATCAGACGCAATACATCTCCAGCGTAGACCTCAAGTTTGCGTTTTGGCAGATTTATCTGGATGACAGAAGCAAGAAGTACACTGCGTTCACGGTTCCCGGCAGGCCGTTGTACCAGTTTCGAATGATGCCATTCGGGCTGTGCAACGCGGCACAACGCTTGGTGCGGCTCATGGATTGGGTTATACCAGCGGAGCTCAGATCAAACGTCTTCGCATACTTGGACGACCTGCTAATCCTCGCTCCAGATTTTCAGACGCACCTAAAATACTTGCGTCGAGTAGCCCACAGTCTGAAAGCAGCCGGATTGACCATAGGGTTGAAGAAGTCGAAGTTTTGCTTCAAATCGTTGACTTACCTAGGGTTTATAGTCGGAGGTGGTCTGCTGCGGATGGATCCTGGACGTGTTTCGGCAACTCAGAAGATGCCTTACCCGAAGTCAATGAAGGAAGTACGAGCCTTCCTCAGCACAGCGGGATGGTATCGACGGTTCGTCAAGAACTTCGCTACGCTAGCCGCACCACTCTCCGAGTCCTTAATTTTCCTTAAGCCTCAACGCCACACAGGCAGTAGACTACCCGAAGCTGGCCTTGATTGCAAGAAACATTTCTACATCCAGTGCGACACATCCCACGTTGGTGTCGGCGCGGTATTGTTTCAGCGGAACCAGGACGGAGACGAGCAGCCTTTCGCGTTCTTCCCGGCCAAGGTGAACAAACACCAGGTGAATTACTCGGTCACGGAAAAGGAGTGTCTGGCGGTCATCCTAGCCCGTATTTAGACCGTATGTGGAAGGGATGCCGTTCACATGTATTATGGATCACGCCAGCCTAAAGTGGTTGATGACGATGAAGGATCTGTCCGTACGACTCGCAAGGTGGTCTCTCCAGCTGCAGGGCTACGATTTTAGCATTGAACATCGCAAAGGCAGCGAGAACGTAGTTGCTGACACTCTATCCCGCATCATCGAGGAGGTCCTGGATCCGACAGAGTTACTGGGATTCGAGACGACCGAATTTGCTGCGGAAGATTACATGGAGTTCATGCAAGACGTGGAGTCCAACAGGGAGCACTTACCGGACCTCAAGGTGGACGGCGGTCTAATCTTCAAGCGCATGAGTAATCCGAAAATGGACGAGGAATTGGAAGGAAGCAGTGGATCCCGTAAAGCCTGACCCACAGCTTGATAGAGCGTGGTCATTCGAAACCCAAGGCTGGCCATGGGGGGATGACGAAGAGCTTGGAGACCCTGCGACGCCAGTTCTATTGGCCAGGGATGACTATCCAGGTGCGTGAATACGTCTGGGGTTGCGAGGTGTGCAAAGAGTCCAAGGCGCCAAACTTCAGGATGCAGGTCGGAATCGGAAGAAGGGTAGAGACGGAAAAGCCATTCCAGAAACTCTTCATCGATTTTCTGGGCAAGTATCCGAGGTCCAAGAGTGGACACGCTTGGATATTCATCGTGGTGGTCCATTTCTCCAAGTGTACCTTATTTAAGGCGATAATGGAGGCGACGGCGTCAAACTTTGTAAATTTCTTGGTAAACGAAGTATTTTACAAGTTCGGGGTGCCTGAGACGATACATTCCGACAACGGCAAACAGTTCGTGTCCAAGGCGTTTGAGAAGATGATTGATGGCTTCGCTATGCAGCAAATGAAGACTTCAGTATATTCACCACAGAGCAATGCCGAGGAGAGGGTAAAAAGGAATGTCTTGGCCGCAATTCGCAGCTTCTTGGGCGAAGATCACCGGGAATGGGATGCACATCTGCCGGAGGTTGAGGTGGCCATCCGAAGCACTGTCCACTCAGCCACAGAAGAAGCGCCGTTCTTCACCGTATTCGGCCATCATATGTTCCTAACGGTTCGAGCTACAAGCTAGCCAGGCAACTCAGGTCCCTGTGCGACCATGAAATGGCGGGAATGCAGACCAAGGACAAGATACGGGTACTCCTCGCCAAGGTTCATAAGCAACTGGAGGCATACGAGATGAGCCGGCAACGCTATGATAAACGAGCTTGTGTGCTGCTCGCAAAGCCAGGCCAAGAAGTCTTCCGCCGCAACTTCGTGCTGAGTTATTTCAGCAAATCCAAGTTTGCTCACAAGTTCCTGAAAGCCAGGGTGGTCAATTCCGTCGGGTGCAATGCATACTTGATGGAGGACCACCAATGCCGCAGTCTGGGAGTGTATCACGCCAAGGACATCCGGTTGTGATCTGAAAGAAGGAAAAACAAAGTATACGAGCATCGCGATCACATCTGCTATACTTCCCGTCATGCGTGAGCCCCGCGTTAGGCGCCGATCGAACTGCAGGATGGTATCAGTGCCGTGTTGAGTCCCATCCTATCTCCAAAGCTACCAATTATTTCGTCGCTCTGCTGATACTCCGGGTAGCGCCTCTAGAAATCTTTGGTTGATGTTGCAATTGTAGTCGATAATGGGAGGGATTCTATCGATAGGTTAGGTCGATAGGGCGATACCTGCAGCAGCGGGATGAATCTGACGGGCGATCTGGCCATTTGAGAATTAATCCCGGTTCGCTCTGAGATTACCTTAAATGGCATTCATGGCACTCCAATGACCCAATTTTAGGAGAGGCCATGTAATATGGCGGGGGAGGAACGATGATGATCAGCACATATTAGTATAGTCGCAGCCATATTGTCTAACCAGGCAGATGCCGCTGGAAGTTCTAAGATACATTTTTCGTGCTTAAAACTAAATAAAAGTGAGCGATAGGAAAGTTAACATGTTAGTTCGATATTTATTAATAATCATCTATAGGGCAGCCGGGGTCCCAACACAAAGCGCCCCGGGATATTTACTTATGAGCTCCACGGATTTCAGCGCGATTTCTCCATGCATACCAGCCACCTGCCAGCAACCGGTGTCCGCTCGACCCGCACAGATGACCAGCCATAATCGCCTATCACAGTCGACGCCGACGACATCCAGCATTTTCCGGTGAGTCCGTTCCGGAATACCACGGAATCCACCTCATTTGGAAATGTCCAGCCGTCGCAGCGCGGCATTGAGAAGTACCGCCATTTTTTCTGGCAGCCGAACCTCGGACTGCCTTTGTGCCCTTGAATTTGGTTGCTAATGCGAAAACCACCTATGTGTGAATAGGGTATTACACAAGAGATTTTAAATTTCTGAGGCCTAGTACTTAGATCGACTAAGAGTTTCACTAGTCAAAAAATCCTTTTCTTTGTAGTGTGACCGAAGTTCTCAAAGTTCACCCGCAATGCATGTAGCATGGTCTTACTGTCAAGCAGCTGGGATTGTTGCCAAACGGAAAACAAATCAATTGGAGCAATTTAAAAATGAGGAGTCTGCTGGTGCACAACGAAAAAAAAATGGAATGCTCATTGAATGTTATCGTCCCACGGATGCTTCGTTATCTTTCTCGCGCCATCTGTAGAACAGCTCGGAATCCCAATAGGCATATTGGAACTTGAGGGCTTGTTCCTCCTGATGCTGCAGGAAGTCGCCCAGCATCATGGCAATGGCACCTCCAGCTGTCCCTTAGCGGGCGCCCTTTTTTCCTCCTCCCTAAAGAAGCCAGCGCGTCCTCCAACTCCGCTGCAGCTGCCAAATAGCTGATAGAGGTGGAGTCCTGTGGTTCCCCAAAGGAGAGCTCGTGGGAGATCGTTCTGGTGGTTCTGCTAAAAAGATACTTCTACGTGCGTGTTTCGTACCCCGGTAAGATGGGGTAAGCTTCTTTTTTATACATAGGTATTGCATAGGCAAATTAGGGTATTTGTCGGGTGTTTGGTATTTTGCGGTATACTTACCTTTCGCTGACGGTCAATCACTAGGTAAATAAACAAGTTGTGCTGTTGTACAGCACAAGCACTTAATAATAATATGTATGTCATGACCAGGGCGTAGGTAATAGGATTTTGGTGGTGTCGCGGGTCGAATTTGAGCCCGATATTTAAGTTAGTACTTAATCGATAGGAATTGGTATTGTGCCCTGATGGAGCAATTGGGCACACTAAAAAGCCCGAATATGGCGCACTCGTTGAATTGTTGAAAGTCATGGAGTGTGGAAGGTTATACTGCGGGAAGAAACTGTTATATTTTAAGCCATTGTAATTGAATTTGTAATCTCCCACAGAATAAAATATACACTATGCCATACAGTCCTACAGCGAAGCGTTGCCCTTGTTTGTTGTGGATCGGGTCCGTGTATATTGTAGGCAACTCCCATTCTTGTTTCGACAGTGGTATTTTATTCGCAGTCACACGGACTGCCGTGGATCCTAACCTACAGTCAGGCGTACTGTGTTGACGTACGACTGACTTGGCGACTTGCGCTTATGGCTTTGACATTTAGCGCTCATTAGCTAGAGAGTTGCCGGAACGCGCTTGTGCGTGTACATAGAAGACCCGACCGAGTGCACTGGATCGCACATTGGCGTTGAACACCGCTTGGAGCGGATTAATTCGATCACCCGGAGAATTCCATCGAACCCCAGGCGTGGGTCGCATTTAGCGCAGGCAGCGCAGGTCATATTTGGATGCAACTCGCGTCACTGGATACGTCGTGGGATAAGTACCTGGAGGAAGATGATGCAGCATTCCCCCAGCAGGAGTCCTCATCTGAACGATGAACAGGAAAACGTGAGTGCGACGGCGTAGACAGATACCAGCGCTTTGGTCCCGCAACAGACTGCAGGAACGGCGCAAGATGGCGGCCGAGGCAGTGGAGCCATTTAGCCAGTCGGCAAGTATAGGTGCCACCAACATGGACTCTGGGCAATCGCAGAGCAGGAAACCCAAGGTGGCCGACCTCTTGGAGAGGATCGCCGAGCTGGAGAAGGATTTGGAGCGCGCTCGCGGCGCAAAATATATCGAGTGCCGTTAGTGCGAGCCAGCCGCCATTTGCAACCGGCTTGTTCATACCTACCCCAACAAGCGTGGCAGCAGTGAGACCGTCATCTTGGAGCGGATCTCAAACGGTACCGTGTACACTGTACAGTTGCAGAGAACTGCACGACGAGAAGCAACTACGCGTCGACACACTGCGCTACCGGTACTACGGTTTCAGCGCATGGTTCCGAGCCATGTAATGAAGTGGCTGGCGTACCATTAGGAGGAGTGCCGTCTCTCGGAGTCGGTGCATGGACGACGGCCCTTTGTGGAAATGGAAGCTGGGCACCACGAAAGCTTCCCGAGCTGCCTACGTTCGGAGGAAAGCCAGAGGATTGGCCCATCTTCTACTGCGCGTTTACGGAGACGACGCGGGCGCACAACTGTACGGATCTGGAGAATAATCAGAGGTTACTAAAGGCGTTAAAGGATGAAGCGCGTGAGACAGTGAAGTCGCTATTGATTCACCCAAGCAATGTGAATGTGAACAGCATCCGAGATGTGCCTTCAATATCGGAGCGCAGTCTGGGAAAGCTTGTCACATATGCCACGCATGTGAGTAACCTAACGGCCTTCTTGCGGTCAGCGAAGGCAGAGCAGCATTTGGGTAACCCTACCCTGATGAAAGACCTTGTGGCCAAACTCTCAACAAGCAAACGAGTGGAGTGGGCAAGGCATGCTGTTACAATCAAGCCCTTTCCAACTATTGTGGATTTTAGTTCGTGGCTGACGGACTATGCGAACGTGGTCTGCGTGGTAGCAGATATGGATGGATCTGGAAAGGAGCCGAGGCGTCAAAGAATTTGCCCAATTTGTGGAAGGCAACATGCAGTCTTGGACTGCCAACGGTTTATTGGAGCCGCGCCTACAGAGAGGTGGAGGCTCGCCAGAAGACACCGACTATGTTTTATGTGTCTGAGGATCGGGCACATGACGGGATCCTGCACTGCGACAGGAGAGTGCCCTGTTAATGGATGCTGGAGGAAGCATCATCGACCTCTGCATGGAGCAGACAACGGCTTCAAGAGACCGCCACAGCACGGCGGCAATTGGAGAAGCAACGATCGGGACCAACGGGCGTTTGGACCGAGGAAAGGCGTACGAGTGGATGAAGGAACATTGTCATCAGCGGATGCTCAACCGACGCCGGAAACGAATTTAAGCTGTGTCGACGAGGACAGAGAACGACTACTGTTCCGCGTACTGCCGGTGACGCTATACGGAGGTGGGAAGCAGGTGGATACATACGCCCTGCTGGATGAAGGTTCTTCGGTGACGATGGTCGACAACGAGCTGCTTGGAGAGCTAGGAGTACAAGGAGAACGTCGTCAGCTGAATATAAAATGGTTTAGAGGTAGAACCACCAGGGAGCCTACTAGCGTGGTACGTCTGCAAATTAGTGGAGCAGGCAAGTCCACCCGACATATACTGAGAAACGTGTATGCCGTTTCGAATTTGAGTTTGCCGATGCAGAGCTTGCGTCGACAAGATGTGAGGAGCGTATACAAGGACGCTCGACTTCCGATGAAGTCCTATGAGAACGCAGTACCGAAGCTGCTGATTGGACTGGATCATGGCCATTTAGGATTGCCATTGAGGACAAGACGGCTTGCCAAAGAAGCACCGTATGCGGCCGCAACTGAACTAGGATGGGTTGTTGTTGGGCCTAAAGGTGGACGACGAGATACGCAATCACCGAGGTCATGTCTGCTAGCCACGTCGGTGGAGGATAACGTGGAACGAATCGTCGAGAACTACTTTGAGAGCGAGAACTTTGGTGTGAAGGCCGCGCTAGCGGTCGCAGCCAGCGACGACGTAAGGGCCCAGCAAATTTTGAATGACACTACGGTGAGAGTTGGCCGTCGCTACCAGACGGGACTATTATGGAAAACGGATCACATTGTGCTGCCAAGTAGCTACGAGATGGCGTACAATCGGCTGATCAATATTGGAAAGAAAATGAAGCGAGACGGGCAGTTTACCCAGGAATATTCCCGGATTATGAAGGATTACGTATCCAAAGGCTACGCAAAGCGTTTGGGACGACAGGATATCGCTAAGGAGAGCGTCAGGATTTGGTACTTGCCACATTTTGGAGTGGAGAATCCCAACGAGCCGGGAAAGATACGACTGGTATTTGATGCAGCGGCACGAGTTGGAGACGTGTCGTTGAATTCAGCGCTGAGCAAAGGTCCGCAACACTACAAGCCCTTGGTATCTATTCTCTTCCACTTCAGAGAAGGCGCAGTCGGAGTTTGCAGCGACATCAAGGAGATGTTTCATCAGGTGCTGATCCGACCCGCGGATAGATGTGCGCATCGATTTCTGTGGAGAGATGGGGATGACCAGCGGGATCCCGACGTCGACTACCACTACGTGGACGACTAGTTTCGCCACTGAGTGCGAAGCTATTGGAGTAGCTACCAGAGTGATGGAGATACATGCACAAGGCGGATTTGAGCTGTGCAAGTTTTCGACGAGTGCCCCTGCTGTGGAGAGGATGCTCGGACCAAGTGAACATGACCAGAGTATTGGATGGGGTGAAGCCAAGCAGAAGATTTTGGGAATGAGGTGGCATCCAGCGACAGACGACTTCAGATTTCGAGTGCAGTACCATAAAGTGGCACCCATCGTATTGGATGGGACTAGGGTTCCCACAAAGCAGGAATTCCTGAGCATGGTTATGACAACGTTCGGTCCCTTGGGATTTCTTTGTTGCCTGATGGTAACAGCGAAGCTATTATTGCGAGAAGTCTGGAGAAGGAAGATCCCATGGGACGATCCACTACCGGATGAGATGTACAATGCCTGTATGGATTGGCGTAAGGAGATGGAGAAAGTGGATCAGTTCCGGAGCTCACGTCACTATTTTGGACATGGGCAAGTGAAGGCTACTGAGATGCACGTCTTCGTGGATGCGAGTCAGTCAGCGCAAAGACGTAGTGCGCGCCTATGCGAACGATGACGATTCCATGGCTGGACCTGCAGGCAGAAGTTCTTGGTATAAGACTGATGGACACCGTCAGGGAGGACCACGGTGTGGCTATCAGTGACATTGTATTATGGAGCGACTCAAAGACAGTGCTGCGAGGGATTGGCAGTACACACAGGCGCTACAAGCAGTTCGTCGGGAACAGAGGCATTCCTGAGGAGACCAGCGGCGAGCTGGCCAGGATCTGCACCCAGCGACGAGGCGGATGCAGATGATGAAAAAGAAATGCCGAGTGAGTTTGTGCTCATTGGAGCAAGTGAGACCTTTATACCGTTTCAGAGATTCTCAAGCTACAGGCGATTGTTGAGGACTGCAGCCTGAGTCCTAAGGTTCACGCGTCGATGCCGTGGACAACGAGATGAGCTTGAGAACTATGGCCTCACAGCAGCGGAGTGTGAGGACGCTGAGAATCTACTGATTCGGAAGGCGCAACATGAGGCGTTTCCCGACGAGATGCGGGCCGCTGAGAATAGACTGGAAGTCGCTAGACGGAGCGACATATGTGGACTGGCACCATACCTAGATGGCAACGGAATCTTGCGAGCTTACGGCAGGATTGATGCGGCGCAAAGAGGCCAGTGATCCTTTCGCACCGGCACAGCCTAACAGAGATGGTTGTGCGCGATGCCCATGTGAGGATGAAGCATCAGAACGTGGATGCTACGATCGCGGACCAAGTTCTGGATAACGAAACTGAGACGAGTTCTACAGGGAGTGATTTCTGGATGTAGCCAGTGCAAGCTGGAGAGAGCGCGACCGATGCCGCCGATTATGGGACCCCTGCCGGAGGATCGTCTGGAGGCCAATGGTTGGCCATTCAAGAGTACAGGTCTTGACTACTTTGGACCACTGCTGGTAACCGTTGCTCGGCACTAGGAGAAGCGGTGGGTGGCGCTGTTTACGTGCCTGACGACCAGAGGGATACATTTCGAGCTGGCACATGACCTGTCAACGGATTCCTGCATTATCGTGATCAGAAATTTTGTCTGCCGTCGAGGGCCAGTTCATAGACTGCGCAGCGACAACGGCAAGAACTTCGTGGGAGCTGATAGAGAGGCCAAGATGTTTGCGGAGGTATTTGAACCCGAGAGGATCCAGACGGAGCTGTCGTGCAAAGGGATTGACTGGATCTTCAATTGCCCAGCGATCCCGTCAGAAGACGGAGTCTGGGAACGAATGGTGCAGTGCGTGAAAAGGGTGCTGCGCCACACGATGAAGGAAGTGGCGCCGAAGGAGTACGTCTTGGAGAGTTTCCTGATAGAGGCGGAGAACATTGTAAATTCTCGGCCCAGCTTCAAAGATGGCGGTTTTGGATTTATGTGAAGTTGTCCTTCACGGAGGTGGGGATGTCGCGGATGGAATTTGAGCCCGATAGTTAAGTCAGTATTTAATCAATAGGAATTTGTATTGTGCCCTGATGGAGCAATTGGGCACACTAGAAAGCCCGAATATGGCGCACTCGTTGAATTGTTGAAAGTCATGGAGTGTGGGAGGTTATACTGCGGTAAGAAACTGTTATATTTTAAGCCATTGTAATTGAATTTGTAATCTCCCACAGAATAAAATATGTACTATGCCATACAGTCCTACATTCAAGCGATGCCCTTGTTTGTTGTGGATCGGGTCCGTGTATATTGTAGGCAACTCCCATTCTTGTTTCGACAGGTGGTTTATCCACCGCGAGAAGACTTTTTTTAATACTTTGCTTGTCAAATTTTTTAAAAATATCGTTTCGGTGATATTTGGTTTTTGAAAATCATAATGATATTTGAAAATATCAATTTAAAATATCGATGATATTTTATATTTTTTCAAAATATTTGAATTTTAATTCACAGAGCAGGGTACCCTTAATATGTTGCTTTTACAAACAAGATATGAAGAAATTCAAGAAATCGAAGTATGTTATCAAATCAATTTCACAATTTTTATTAAATTCAAGAATGCTATAATGAAAGCTTAGCTTCTTTGTATATTTTGATGCAATAATAATAATCAAAATGTGCAATCAATAATCAAAATGTCCTTTTGAGAATCAAAAAATTGTGTTATAGTGTTTTTCTTAAATTTCTAGGGGTTCAAAAATCACAAAAACCATTAGAAAGGACCAAAATATCACTTACAAAAAATATAGATATTCGATATTTCGGACAAAACAATATCGCTATGGTAATATTTTTTAAAATTTATCATCGACATATCAATATTTTGATATATTTTCGACATTCCTATTTAATACCCTATTCCCACAGAGATCCATCCACCATCTACATCCTGTTGAACGGAAGGTTCCAAAAATTTTTCAGCAATTCCGGCTTTAAAATTTGATAGACCTTAACGGACACTTTTATGAAATAAGTAGGCCATATTTTTTCGGTGCTACTCTTCATTTTTGTTTTTGACAGTGAAAATTGAAACATTCACTACGAAAGTGTATAAATTGATTACGAGGAACATTTAAAAATGGATGGTGCCCAAGCAATAGGTATGTTTTGATCAGTTCTTATCGGATTGTAGATTAACTCTGTGGGAACCGGGGCTCATACCGTCTGTACGCAGCCGCTTTAAAACGCTGTTGCAACTTTGAGCGGATTCATGTGCACATTGAGAATCGCTGCAGCGAACAGCTGATCGGCATAAGCAAGCCATATCCAAAGGGGGAGGACGTGCAAATTCAGATGCTCCGAAAAAAATGGAAAACAACGCAAAACTAAATACACTTTGTACGCTAGCATGTGGAATGTTTCAGCGCCACATGATTTTTGTATTGCTATAGGCAAATCGATCAAGGATAAGGTTTCCATTCAGTCAAGCGTTGTGGAAATTTCACCAGCTAGAACCTTTTATGTTTTAATAGCACCTTCCTTGCATACGGTTCTTTGACTATATCCTTTTTTAACAACAAGTTTGGGAATTGGCTGCGCCTTTAAATGCCTTTTTCTTTAGATAAATAATGAACGCTTGTGTTGCAATTGGAGTCGATAATGGGAGGTCGATAGGGCGATAGTTGCAGCAGCGGGAAGAATCTGGCGGGCGATCTGGACATTTGTGGATTAATCCCGGTTCGCTCTGGGATTACCTTAAATGGCCCCATATATCCAATGACCCAATTTTAAGAGAGGCCATGAAATATGGCGGGGGGAGGAACGAGGATCAGCAGATATGAGGAAAGTCGCAGCCATATTGTCCAACCAGGTAGATGCAGCTGGAAGTGCTAGTATAAATTTTTTGTGCTTAAAAAAATAAATAATAGTGAGTGATTGATTACATGGCAAAACATGGTAGCTCGTTATTTATTAATAATCATTTATAAAGGCAGCCGGGGTCCCAACACAAAGGGCCCCGGAATACTTACTTGGGAGTTCTACTGATATCTGCGCGACTTCGCCATACGTACCAGCCCCGACTTGACT
Organism: Drosophila subpulchrella; assembly: GCF_014743375.2. Classification (NCBI taxonomy): domain Eukaryota; kingdom Metazoa; phylum Arthropoda; class Insecta; order Diptera; family Drosophilidae; genus Drosophila; species Drosophila subpulchrella. Next base: position 653,317 of record NW_023665686.1, read on the forward strand.
GCCAGCAACTGGTGTCCGTTCGACCCGCATAGACGACTAGCCATAAACGCCTTTCGCAGTCGACGCCGACGACATCAAGCATTTCCCGGTAAGTCCGATCCGGTTTACCACGTCCACCTCATCTCGGGAACTTCCTGCCGTCGCATCGCGGCGTTGAGAAGTTCCGCCATTTTGCCGGGCGGCCGAACCTCCGACTGTCATTGCACAGCTCACCGTAGTGCGCCAGTTTTCTTTCTTGGAGACCCGTATCGCTGCTGGCCTCCGGCGAGAAGTCTTCAGCCCGGGCTATCATCGCCTACAGGCCCGGCCAAATAGTGGCTGAAATTTAGGAAAAATTAAAATACATGAGTACCTTGATTATTGATAGTGATATTTACTTCCCTGTTTGTGAATTTATCCGGAGTTAGACCCGAGAGCCTTATTTGTCCTCGTCGTTTGCCTAAAATCAGAAAGGTCGCGAGTATTAGTTAGATGGTATAGTTTACAGTGCAGTTACGTACCTTTTTGGGCCATCCCTTCTTTTCCCCAGGAGCTCCTCAGGATTAGGTGACCCGACACGCTAGAGTTATCTTCAAGTAGTTAGTCCGGGTTGTTTCAGGGGAGCTTCCCAAATAATTACGAGTGCCCAGTAGTGTGTTCTTTGATCATCAATCGCACACTAAACCGCCGAGGGTAAGTGCTGAGGCGGTAACTAAATGTTTGGTTGCCGTAGGGGTTTCAGTGGGGGACCGCCGAGGGTAAGTGCTGAGGCGGTAACTCCTCCCCCCTCAAACTGAACTACCGACCATACTGGAGCGATGGTAGGTGTGAAGGTGGCAGTTGGAGCAATAGTTGGGGTGAACGTCGCAACTGGTGTATCTGGTGTGAAGGTGGTCGTCCTTCTTGAAAAACAGGCCACGGCCAACACCACTATCAGTAATACGGCTAACATTGTATACGTCGCTGTTGTGTGTATTGCTGTTCCCGTTTGTATTCTGTTGATCTGTAGCTTCGTTTCGATATCTTCCATCTTTAGCTCGTGTATTCCCAATTCTTGGGTTGTTCTATTCTTTTTGATAGTTTCGATTTGAGGTATCTCCAGTTTTAGCTTTGCCGTGCCAAGCTTCTGTACCGCCTCATACTGGACGTTGTTCACCATGGTTTCGCATTTATTAAATGTGATTAATGCCGATCCATTCACCGTTCTCTCTTGTCCACAGTCCGTTTGCAACTTTACATTTTCTCCGTTGAAAATTGCAATACATCCGTCTTCTGGTTCAAAAATCCTGGATATGAGCCCTGCATCTCTTGTCTCGCAGTTCGCTTCCTTTCCGCTGATCAGTTTTTTAAGACAATTTTCATTAATTTGGTTTACAATTTTGTCGTTCTTACATATATATAAATTTCTAATTTTCTGACATTTGTTCTTATAATAGTATATTTCTTCGTTATTAATTACTACGTATTCTGGTTCTATTACAAATTCTGTCTTATTCATAGGCAGTGATATAATTCTATGCAAAGAATACGTTCCTTTTTGAAAAATGGGTAATTTTATTGCAAATATTAAGTCTGTCTTATTCATTATCGCTTTAAGTTCTAGAAACTCTTACATATGTTCTTCTGATAGTATCTGTATACCCTGCCCTTCTAGTTCTTGTACGCATTTAGTTGTTTCCTGTTTGTCGAATATAAATTTTGAGATTAATCCCATCTTCGCCAATAACAAACTTTCAGCTACATCGTTTAAATTCAACCCGAGCATATCTATTGTTACTGAAATTCTGTCGATGTATTCTAGCCTATAAATCCTCTTATCTTCTTCTAAAAACGTTTTGCTTATTCCATTCCTGTAATTATTTGTAAACGTGGTTAATCTGCTTTGTTCCTCATTTATAAATTTTGTCAAATTCTTAAACATTATGCTGAACTTACTGCCTGTCCTTTCCTGTGAATTCATGGCCTCTCTCAATCTCCTCTCTTCTTCTTGCATCTTCCTTAACTCTTCTTCTAACCTTATTGCATCTTCTGCGTCTAGGTTTCCTGTTATGAACTTGACAACGGAACCTAAACCATTAATTAACCCTCTTGCTTTCCTTCTCTTGGGAGATATCGCTTCTAACCTTGTTCTAATCATTTGTAACTTGTTCTGTAATGCTTTAACGAGGTCTTTTGTCTCTGTATCCTCTACTACATCACTAAGTGTTTGTTTTATTTTCTCTATAGCTTCCTGATATTCTTGTAGTCGTACTATATGTATGAGTGTTTTGTGTGTCTGGATTATTTTTGCTGTGCCTAAGTTGATTTGTGCTAATGGTTCGTCTCCTTGTAATGGCCAATCTCGATTTTCCTTTCTGCGGCCATGGTCATTGACCATCTGCAATTATTATTGTTCATTAGGTTTAGTTAGCCTTCTTATCTTTTCCTTGTGAATTTTCTGGGGTTTAGTTGATGTTAGTGTTAAGCCATTGTCCTCCAACACCTTGTGTTTCGAGAATCGGGGAGTAAGCTTGTCTCTCCTGTTCTCTTTTCTGAATATTGTATGTCCTGCTTCTACCGGGTTTGGGTCTTGCCTATCCGCATTCGCTGCTTCTATTCTTTTACTCTTTTGTTGTTCTACCCTTTCTTTTACCTTTGGATATAATTCGGCTTGGAACGCATTGATTTTCTGTAAATAATCGTGTTCATTATTAAATGATACGTTATTCAGAAAATTGTGCGTTCTGCCCGTGAACAACTCCTGCGGTGTTAGTTTTGTAGCTGAATGAATAGCCTTGTTGTATGTTATGAATGCCTCATTCAGTACTTCTTCATGTCGGATTTCTAGTTTGATTGTTTTCTTTGCTTCGCTTATTAGTCTGAATATCTCTGTTATCGTGGAATGTAATCTTTCGACCGTGGAATTGCTCGACGACTGCTGAAAGGAAGTTGTATGCAGTTCCAATTCGTACTGCCTACAAAAATCCTTAAACAAGTTGGAAGAGAATTCCACCCCTTGATCCAGATTATCTTTTTAGGTACCCCAAACAAAGTCATGAAGCTTTTTATCGCCTTGACTATGTTCACGCTTTTTTTTGCTGGAATCGTCAATCCCCACGCGTATATTGAAAATTTATCAATGATGGTTAATACATTTTTTTTGTTCACGAAATACAAGTCTATATGTACTATTTACATGGGTCTTTCTGGTGTCTCTGTCAAGCTATACTTGATATTGTGTGGTTTCCTGTCGTATTTTTGTGTTTGACAACTATCGCAATTATTAATTGTTTGCGTTATTGCCCTTTTCACATGCGGAAAGAACACCTTACTTTTCAGGTGTGCTAAGGTCTCGTCTATACCCCTATGATTGCTTTTTTCATTGTATTCCCTAATGACTTGTTCTTGTTCGTTTTTCTCTTTTATATCTGGCAATAAGACTGTACATCTAATCGCTTTATATAACTTACTATAAGCAAAATACTTGCAGTAAACCTCTTGGATTGTTATTACCAAGTCCTCTGGTATTAATAATGCTACCGTTCTTTTGGGTTTTAAAATTTCCTTCAATCTACGGGCAATTGTTTCTTCATCAAACTAGTTTTCTGTCCAGATTATTCTTAGTTTATTCCTAAATGGAACTTGTTTCGCTACTCTTGGTACTCTTCCTTCCTCTACAACCACTTGGATATTGTATTCATTTAGTGGTTTTTCCGATATCGGGAATCCAAGATATAGGTCTTCCCCCGCGGAGTGAATCGTCTCTCCGTTAGTTGCTACTTCCGAGGAATTCTCCAGCACGTTAAGCTCTGGTTGGATTCTGCTTAACGCGTCCGCTACTACGTTCAAAGAACCTTTCTTATACACTGTCTCGTAATCGTACTCCAACATTTGAAGTCTCCATTTTACGAGTTTAGAATCGGGCTCCTTGACACACATTAGCCAAGTTAATGGCCTATGATCTGTGACAATACTGAATTTAGTGCCAAACACGTAGTGCCTAAAATGCTTAACTGCCCAAACAATGGCAAGCATTTCTTTTGCTATAGTCGAGTAATTTACTTCTGCTCCCGACAGAGTCCTTGTTCAGTTGTGACGCCGTGCCGGTAAAAAAGCTCTGTACGGCTGTCATTGTAAAAGGGGCTCTTGGGAATAATTACACGACTGAAGTTGAAATATAACAGTTTAGCCTTTAATTCATTAGCTTATAATGTGTACACTTCCCTCTTCTTCATTAATTAACTCTAACAAAATAATGGGACGCAATGGACAGCAAAAGAAGACAATGTTGTTCCGGTCGCTGAAGCTTGTAGTTCTCACTGCTCTCCTCTCAAGTTCTGTAGGGTTGCCAGATGTCCTGACCTTCGTCTTCAGTTGGCAGGGCTATCAGCTGTGCATACGAACCAAGTACCGTGGGACTGAACATGCCGCCCGCCAATGCGAAATCCGCGTGATACATGTGTTGTTCAGGATTCTGGATCGACAAAGCTTGGAGATGGAGCGTTTTTGACTGCCTGATTTTGTTTTCAGTGTTACGACACGAACGAGTGAATCCTCTCCAGGATGGAGACTGGTAATTCTACCGAGCGTCCATTGCGATGGAGGCAGTTGATCGTCCTTGATGAGTACTAATTCGTTGATTTTAAAATTCTCCTTTTCCTGACACCATTTTGGGCGAGTTTGAAGATGGGACAGCCAATCTCGGCTCCATTGCGTCCAAAACTGACGGATCAAATTTTGATGAGATAGAAATTGCTCACGGAACGACGAGTTTTGAGGGCGACAATGGGCAGGTGCGAGCAGGGTGTCACCAATGAGAAAATGTGCCGGCGTGAGAGCTTCTAAGTCGTCTGGATCAGCTGTTAGCAGAGAAAGTGGCCGAGAGTTTAGGCAAGCTTCAATCCTGATGAGCACCGTTGCGAGTTCCTCATAAGTTTGTTTGTGACTTCCGACAGTCCTCTTCAGGTGATGCTTGACGGACTTGACCCCAGCCTCCCACAGGCCTCCGAAATTGGGAGAGTATGGCGGAGTGAAATGCCATGTAGGGCACTTAGCGGGGTCGCGATCCGCCTGTTGTGCGCTTGCTAATAACTTATTAGCGCCAACGAAATTTGTTCCGTTGTCGCTATACATATGTTGAACTGGTCCTCGCCGACCAGTAAAACGAGAAAATGCTAGTAGGAAGTGTTCCGACGAGAGTCCGGTAACCGCTTCTAGGTGAACTGCCTTCGTAGCCAAGCAGACGAAAATAGCAATGTATCCTTTGTAAGTACTTGTCCCACGAAGCCGTGCTGCCTTGATTTCGATTGCCCCGGTATAATCGACGCCGGTCGCAATGAATGGGCGGTTTGGTGGGTTGACTCTGTGCACCGGCAGGTCGCCCATCAATTGACTTCCGATGCTGGGTGACGCGCGGAAGCACGTGATGCATTTTCGAAGGATCGTTCGGACGGCTTGTCTTCCATTTGGAATCCAGAACTTGTACCTCGTGTGGGCTAAAGTAAGATGAGCGCCGCCATGCAGGGTAGCTTGATGGGAGTTCTGAATTACCAGCTCTGTAAAGAAATGACGCTGCGGTAAGATGATTGGATGTTTGCGATCGAAAGAAAGGTTGGAATGTTTGAGACGACCGCGAACGCGTAAGATGCCGTCGTCAAGAAAGGGAGTGAGATTTCTTAGGATGCTCTTCGGAGGCTGAGGATTTTCTGCGAGGATCGCGTGCATGTCGGATTGAAAGGTTTCGGCTTGTACTATTTTCATGACGCAGCGAAGGGCATTGTCCAGTTCTTCTGGCGACAGCTGACTGTAAGATTTGGTTTTCTTCGATTGAGCGTTGTGACGAAAGCGCCGTATGTGTGCTATGACTCGAACGAGTTTGGTGTAAGTCGAAAACCGCTCAATGATATTAATGTCTACTTGGGTGGTGTGCAAACGAATTTGCAAAGATTTTGCTTCTAGGGATTGCTCATCAAACTTTATGTTCGGTACCTCTGTGTCCGGCCACTCACTGGAGTGTTACCTCAACCATGATGTTCCGTGCCACCAGAGATCAAAGATGGAGATTTCTGATGGGGATAGTCCTCTCGTGGCGCTGTCTGCTGGATTATCCGCCGTGGGAACATGTCTCCATTGGTTTGAATCGCTGTGGTCCAGAATGTAGGCAACGCGATTGGCAACGAACGTTTTCCATCTAGTGACATCTCCTTTGATCCAGTGGAGAACGATAGTGGCGTCCGTCCAGTATGTAACGGAGATTTGAGCGTTTTTCCAACGATTGTTTGCTACTACCCATTTAGTTAGTTTGGTTGCCAGCACAGCGCCGCATAACTCGGTCCTCGGGATCGTGAGGGGTTTCGTTGGAGAGATTTTGGATTTTGCAGTGATGAGAGTGGTATAAAACGATGAATCCGGTTGGGGTATACGCATGTAAACCGCCGCTGCGTAGGCGTGAGTGGACCCGTCGCAGAAAGCGTGCAACTGGATATCATGGCTAAAGTCTGGCATATACCGTACGCTGCGAGGTATTCGGATTTTGCTGATGTCCTCCAGATTGACACGGAACTTTTTCCATTTGTTAGCGATGGAACTGGGCACTGGGTCGTCCCACCCTAAGTGCTTGCGATCGTTCTCGGAATGGAGGTGTGCCATTGTGACTTCCTTTAGAATTAATTTTGCTGAAATGAGAATAGGGGCGATTAGTCCTAAGGGATCGAAAAGTCTGGCGATGCTCGAAAGAATTTCTCTTTTGGTTGAACCCGTGGGAATGCTCGCTAGCAATTTGTAGGTGAAACAGTCTTGGTTAGGTAACCAATGCATTCCTAAGGTTTTGACTGTATCAGAGCTGTCCCAGCTTCGTGACGTTTGATTGCATCGGTTTGATGAAGGAATGCTGTCTAGAAGCGCAATGTCGTTACTAGACCATTTCCTCAATTCCATATTTGCGGATTTTAGAGCGTTCTGGATTTGTAAACTCTTGTTTTGGGCTGCTGAGATAGTGTGATCACCAGAAAGAATATCGTCGACGTAGATTTCGTGCTTTAAGACCTCTTCCGCCAGTGGATAATTTTCGCGTTCATCCTCTGCAAGTTGACGAACGACTCTGATGGCGGTGAATGGTGCAGAAGCGGTACCGAAAGTTACAGTTGACAGGCAATATTCCTTGATGTTTCCATCCGCCGCCCGCCATAAAATCCGCTGGTACTGCGTGTCGTCCGGATGTACGTCTACGCAGCGGTACATGCGCTGGATGTCGGCGGTGAAAACATGCCGGTACTGTCTCCAATTCAGCAACACTGCAGGGAGATCATTTTGTAGAGTGGGTCCTACGGACAATACATCGTTTAGAGATCGACCGTTGGAGGTCTTTGCCAATGCGTCGAATACAATGCGCTGTTTGGTGGTGAGACTGTCTTCTTTATAGACAGCGTGATGAGGAAGAACGCAGGATTCAACCCGACAGGATTTTTTGGAGGTACTGACTTTTGATCTCTCACTAGAGACTGCTGGTGTGATTTGTCCCAATTCAAAATATTCTTCGATGCCCTCCTTGTAGCGAATCCATTTGTCTGGATCCCGTTCATAACGCCGCTCTAATTGAAGAAACCTGTTTAAAGCGACTTGACGCGATTTTCCTAGGGCCATTGTGGGATCGAAATGCCATTTGAAAGGTAGTCTTACCATAAAACTACCGTTTGGTTGGCGTGTGTGCGTTTCCTTAAAGAAGGACTCACACCACCGCTCTTCGTCAGATTGAAGTGATCGGCTCGGGACCGATTCTATTTCGCAGAAATTCTTCAAAAGCGATTCCGTATCTAGCGTGGTTTGATGACAGCGAATATTAAGCGTGTGGATTGATTCCTGGAACTTGCCGAGTATCATCCAACCTAAGTGAGAATTTTGTGCAATAGGTTCGTATGGATTTCCGATTCGGGTTCCCGGAAGGATAAGACCCGCCATGAGGTCGGCTCCGATGATGAGATCTATGCGTTTCGAGCGATAGTATAAAGGATCCGAGAGCTGGAGTCCGTTGATGTGTTTCCAGTTTTGAGGCGAAAACGATTGGTTTGGTAGATGTAAGGTCAGCGAGTTCATAGCGTACGCAGAGTCGACATCTAGATTGAACGTTGGGTTTAGCGACGTTCGGATGCAGCATCTTGCCGTAAAGTTGCACCGTTGACCAGTAGTTTGGCCGACGCCGGCGATCGAAGCGCGGATTCTGCATCGTGGAAGCTGGAGAGCTTGGACGGTATGCTCTGAGATTATTGTAGCTTCCGACCCCTGATCGATGAGGGCAGTTATTGTTGCTTGAGCGCCGCTCTGGGGGTGGCACACAATAATCCGTGCGGTAGCTAGCAAGATATTCTGTCGCGTTGCATGGGAGGCTGTGGAAGAATAACATTGGAGGCTTGGATTAGCAAGGGGGCTAACTGGTGAGGTGTCGTTGTTCATAATCGAAGCGATATGTGGTTGACTGGATGATACGGTCGGTGAGTAAGGTTGGGGTGCTTGAGTGATGCTTGGCGCCGCGGCCAGATGAAGTAAAGAATGGTGGTAGCAATTCTTTACACTTGAACAGCGGGCCAGCATGTGCGATTTGCTCAGGCAGTTGAGGCATAGGTTTGACTTACTCACGACCTCCTTACGTTGGTAGCAATCCAAACTAAGGAATCGCTGACATCGACGAAGGATATGATTACCATTGCAGTGTGGGCAACGAAGCACAGGGGGGCTTGGTTGCGCGTGGGTGTTATGAACCGAGATACGTTTTGTTGGGTGATGATCCAGTGATGATCCAGATTTGTTGGTGGCCGAACAGTTTCTATTTTCAATGGCGTCCAGGGTGATTAACCGGTTGTTGAGAAACTGTTCGAGATCCTTGTACGAGGGAATGTGGGTTTGACTGCCGAGATGATGTTCCCAGGCGGAGTGCGTCTCTTTCGGTAATTTTGCAGTCAAATAATGGTCGAGCCAGTGATCCCCATTCTGCAACGACGCGTTGATGGTGTTACAGGCGGCTGCGCAGACGTTGACTGCACTGATCATAGATCGAATATCATCGGGCTTCTCCTTGCTTAGGCTTGGCAACTGGTACAACATGTTCATGTGATTGGAGAAGACCACGCGTGGATTGTTATAGCGCTGAATTAGTGTGTCCCATGCCACCGTATAGTTAGCGGCCGTCAAAGGAATTTGACGAATATCGACATCTCGACCAGCTGGCAGAGATTCCTTGAGGAAATGAAACCGTTGAATATTGTCCAGCCGCTCATTTTGATGAATTAACCGAGTGAAGCGTCATAATATCCAGGCCAGTCCACACAGTTTCCGCTAAACTTGGGCACTGGCAGTTGTGGCATGTGGACACGTGCGTCGGCAACCGTCGACACGGCGGTGGGTGCCGAGGCTGAGGACGGCGTCACTGGGAACTTTATTCGTTGGCCTTCAGCTACAAGGCAATAGGTTTCCATGTACAGATCCTCGAAACTGACGGCGATCTTCTTGGCGTGATAGTCCGTTTTGACATATCCATTGGTGCAGATGATTACTTGATGGGTGGTCTCAAAAGCCGCGTTTAAACTCTCGACCTGCTGCAGGCGCTTCATATAAAAGCTTTCGGTTTTTCAAGACGCGGAATCCTTCTTATAGTTCTGCTGCAGACGTGTTAGACTTTGAAGACGCTCCTTTTGAAGTGTAATAAAACCTGCTAAGGCCGGATCATCAGCTTCGTGGTCAGACATATTATGAGAATTTTTACCAATTTATTTTGAACCTAGCTAGCTCTGCTTGATAAATAAAAGCACCCGTACTCACGTGATCTTTCCCTTTTTACTTATGCCTGACTTTACGTAACGTTGAATATAGCGTGAGCGCAGGGTGTACTTTTTCCGATTCCGCTTTGAGTAGACGATTTTTCTTGGTTGCGAAGTTATAACGGGCCTTCTTGCAGCACCCGTGTGTGTGTGTAGAAGGGCTGTCAGGCGACCGGGTGTGTTGGTATTGGTGACTGTGCTCTATCGGTGTGAAAGCACTTGTTGGGGGCACAAACGGAGACGATCGCAATTTGTGTTAGATGGAGTGATGGGTGTTTTGCATTAGAACCAACAATTGAAAGATCAAACTGAGATTTTTAAACTTCAAGCAAGAGTCCCCTCATGGGCCACCATGTTCAGTTGTGACGCCGTGCCGGTAAAAAAGCTCTGTACGGCTGTCATTGTAAGAGGGGCTCTTGGGAATAATTATACGACTGAAGTTCAAATATAACAGATTAGCCTTTAATTCATTAGCTTATAATGTGTACACTTCACTCTTCTTCATTAATTAACTTTAACAAAATAATGGGTCGCAATGGACAGCAAAAGAAGACAATGTTGTTCCGGTCGCTGAAGCTTGTAGTTCTCACTGCTCTCCTCTCAAGTTCTGTAGGGTTGCCAGATGTCCTGACCTTCGTCTTCAGTTGGCAGGGCTATCAGCTGTGCATACGAACCAAGTACCGTGGGACTAACTGTTCTAACTGAACAGTCCTACTAGCATATGCTATTGGCCTGTCTGTTCCCACATTTCCCTGGGATAAGACGGCTCCAATCGCATAATTGCTGCCATCCGTAGTAAGGATGAAAGGTTTTTCAAAGTCGGGAAATTGCAAGATCGGGTCGTTACATAGTAAGGTTTTGCACACCTCGAGTGTATCTGTGTACTCCTGATCTATCTGTACAGCCTTCTTCCCTTTTAATTGTTTTCTTATGGGCTTTGTTATAGCCGCGAAATCTCTTATGAACTTTCTGTAGTACCCTAATAAGCCTAAGAAGGACTTAATCTGTTTCCTAGTCTTGGGAATCTCGAATTTCTGTATGGCTTCGATTTTCCCCGGGTTTGGTTTAATCCCCTGCTGGGTTACTACGTGTCCTAAATATTCCACCTCTTTTCTTAAAAATTCTGTCTTGTCTAATTGCAACTTGAAATTGGCTTCTTTAAGTTTTTTAAAAACTTGTTCTAAGTCTGTGATGTGCTCTTGCAACGATGTTGAGAACACCATGATATCGTCCATGTATACAAGGCAACATTTCCACAGTAATTCTCCGAAAATGTTGTTCATCAACCTTTGGAAGGTTGCGGGAGCGTTGTTTAATCCGAATGGCATCCGCACATATTCGAAATGACCCCCTTCTGCAGAGAAAGCTGTTTTCGGAATGTCCTCTTCCTTTACCTCGATTTGGTGGTATCCACTCGCCAAGTCTAGGGTTGAGAAATATTTCGCTCTTCCTAAGCTATCCAACACATCGTTAATTAGTGGTAAGGGATATCTATCCTATATAACCTTTTCGTTCAATTTCGTATAGTCCACCACAATTCTCCATTTCCTTTCACCGGAGGCATCCTTCTTTTTAGGTACTAGCCAAACCGGTGCACTCCATGGTGAATGGCTGTGTCTAATAATCTTTTGATCGAGTAACTGCCTTCTTACTTCCTGCCTTTCCTTAAACGCATACCTGTAAGGTCTGGCGTAAGCCGGAACGTCATCATTCGTTCTTATCTGGTGTTTCACCGCGTTTGTAAAGGATAGGTTATCTCCTTCCTTATGAAATACCTTTGGGTATTTCCTACAAATCTTCTGAAGCTCTCTAAGCTCCTCTTTATTTAAATGCTCCGTCCGTATCTTTTGGAACGGTATGCTTCTATCCCCGTTACTTGTTTCTACTATGTTGTTGAGCCCGAAATGTTGCTCGGTTTTAAATTCTGAAACCTTTAATGGTTCTTCTAAAAAAAAGAGCTCCTGGTCTATTTCCGAATAATTCGTCACTTCGACCAGGCTCTGCCCAGCCACTGCCCTGTAAATTCCCCTGAAACAACCCGGACTAACTACTTGAAGATAACGTCCCATTTTCATGCTAAGCAGCTGCCCTATGTAATACAGTGCACTGCCCAATATATGCAACTGGGAACATTTTATTACTTATTATTTTATACTTTTTAGCCAAAAAGTATAAAATAATCACTTGGCGTTCCCTGTACGGACGCTCTACCGACCGATCGAACCGATCGAACCAATCGCTTCTCAACTCTATTTAAGTTCAAACTTGTTGGCCTCTGTTGTCCACTCGGTCCGAGCCATCTACAACCGCTCGACTACCGCCGACGGCGAACGAGCACCTCGACCGAACCAACACCGCGACATCGAACTGTCTGGAACCAACCGTTCGCTACTGTCCGTGTCCCTTGCTCGATCGAGCCACCCGCTCCGACGTCGAACTACCTGCAACACAACCATCTGTCGTCACGCGTCGAAGCTCGTTCGTTTGACCGAACCGCTCGGTGCACATCGAACTATCGAACCGCAACCGTCGCCGTCTCTTGGCGGCAACCGCTTGCTGATCGACCTGCTCGACGCAACCTCGAACCGCCGGTAACCACGACCGAACCGACGTCTGATCATGGTCGTTTGCTTTCGAACTTTTTCCACTCCACATTTGAACAAAAATCAACTCTCCAAATTAAATTCCCGTATACTTGTATTTCATATTAATTTTGACTTTTAATTTCTTCTCTTTCTCACTAACTTTTCATATTTCTTCCTCTCATATTCTCTTTTTCTTTTTCAAAAATTGTATTATTTTTTCCGATTTACAACATCTCTTTTGTTATATTTTATTAATTTAAAATTTGTATTTACTTATTGTTGTATTATCTGTATTCAATTTATTTTCACTCCATGTCACCCACTTCACTCTACTCACTCTCTTACATAATAATGTTTAATGTAATCCAGTACATCTTTTCTTCCTTCGTCGTCTCGGATCCTTCCTGTCCTTGGTTAAATCCGTTCGTAGGCGAAAGCTGCCGACTGCGCCAGTTATCTTCAAGTAGTTAGTCCGGGTTGTTTCAGGGGAGCTTCCCAAATAATTACGAGTGCCCAGTAGTGTGTTCTTTGATCATCAATCGCAAACTGAATTCTTTATTATATATTCGTCTTACAATGCTTAAATGTTTCTTGTACTTATGCTGAACTAGCGGAATGGAATCGAAATTGAAGCGGATGCATGTGTGGGGTTTGGATCCGAAGTGGCCCCGATGTTTGTGTTTGGTTGCCAACTTGTTGCCAACAATGTGTTTGTCTGCCATAGGGGTTTCGGTGGGGGACCGGTGAGGGTAAGTGCTGAGGCGGTAACTAAATGTTTGGTTGCCGTAGGGGTTTCGGTGGGGGACCGCCGGGGGTAAGTGCTGAGGCGGTAACTCGCGCTTCGCGTGTGTTCCTTTTGAGGTAGAGCATAACATTTTGCAGCGCCAGTAGCCTTTTCCCAGCAACAAATCCTCTGCTTTGACCGCGTAAATATTGAAGACGGCGGCCAAGTTTTTTGTCATAAAGACTGAGGAAGGATAGATTGGTTAAGAGGAGCATGAATATAAATAATTGTACTTACCATATTCATTAAACATTTCTAAAGCCCGCAATATGTGAGTAAGTTTTCCTAGTGGGTAGATGGAAGAGTCGTAGTCGCGAGGAGGGGGTTCCTGCCGAACGAGAATCGGTGGTGCCCTGCAGCATCTTAAGGGCATCCGTCAATATTTTATGGTCTTTGGCTTACCAGTGAACCGGTGATGGCCTCCTAGCTGAAACCAAGATTTGCATCACGGGAGATACTGAAGAAAATCTGTGATAATTTCTGTAATAAAGTAGTTTTAAGGCTTGTATTTTGTTAATTATTCATTTAAAATGTTTTTTGTTAGGATATTGGGTTCCTGGGTTTTTCTCCCCGTCCTTGATTTTTTATGTCGGCTATATACTTAATTGCGTAATCGTGAACCGTGGCAGTCCTACGCTCTGCACGGTTACCACGATTTAAAATAGAAAATGAGGAAAGGAAAGAAAAGCCAACAGGAGTTAAAACATCCGATGTCTTTGACTGGTGGCTATCACCACGTGTGATAGCCAGTTCAGTTGACGAACGGCTAGCCGGTGACGGGAGAATATGACGGGAAGTCAACCGGCGAGGGGTAGTTCCATCTCCCCAGGTACAAACCTGTAAAGATAAAATAAATAGAAAATTTTGATTTGGTGGTTCGTGAAGACAGGTGTTTGGAATTGAGGAAGATTTGTTTTATTTTTATTTATTTTTGCTATTAGTATTATTTATTTATTAGTATTTATTTATTTTGTTATATATCATATTATTTATTATCGTATTTATTTGTTATACTATTTATTTATTTATTTATCGTTATGTTTATATTATTTATTACTGACGGGTTAGTTAGGTTTTTATTTAAAAATTGTTGGAAATCATGTCCGAGGGTAAGGACGTAAGAGATAGGCCACCAGCTAAAGTCGATGGGTCCTCCTGGCGACGAAAAGGACGATACCTGGTCCACTGACGTAGAGGGTGCTGCTGAGTTGCCGCGGATATCACTGGCTGGGGGCTTACCCAGAACTCCGGTAGGCGGTAGTGCGGTGGATCGAATTAGGGATCAACCGGCGGATCTGGTACACCATCGGTCGCTCAGGGTCCTTGATTTCAAGGCGATCATCGAGGCGCAGGAGCAACGCCTGGTTCCGGAGCAGAAGGGTCCTCAAAAGCTGAACCTGGAACGGGATACAGCGGCGGAGTCGGCGATGAACGCTGCTTTGGCACAAACGGCCCAAACCTATCGCACATCTCAGAAGTTGGGAGTTAGCCAGGCGTTGAGGGAGGAGATTAAGAACGGCTTCATGGACATGATGAAGTTGCTGAACGACGTCCTTAGGCTAGCCGAGAGCAGACCGCTGCTCCAGGAGAGCGCAAGTAGCCAAGCATCGATGTTCCCACTCCGTCGTGTCCAGAATGGCCCAGCGGAAATTCGTCAGCGGCAGGAGACTGAGAAATGCTGCCGAAGATCGCCGGAATTGCCGCCCAGGCAGCGACCTCGACCGCGGGGAATGACTGTCCGGGGATCTATAGAAGCCTCAGTCAGGAACCGGAGTACCATCCGCAGGCAGGAGCCATCGCCACGCACGGCAGTGGCGGATAGAGGATCTAATGGCTGCGGATTTCCGGGACGTGCCGCGGTTCTATGCCAACGCTGGAGCCGGCAACGAGAACCGAAACATCCGAGTATCCCTTTGGAATGTACGATGGCCATTCCGTAGACGATTTCGTGTTCCGTCTGGAGTTCCTGCAGCGGCAACATCAGTGTCCGTGGAATGATGTTCTGCGGAACTTCCACGTCCTCTTATCGGGCAGATCGAAGGAATGGTATTGAGTACACGTACGCCAATCCAGAGTGGAACTTGGGTCCAGCTGCGCAGGGCTCTGATGGATCGGTTCCACCAGACGGTGGAACGGATGTACTAACGGTGGACAAACTTCGGGAGGAATGCGTCGAAGTATAGAGGAATTTCGGTCGTCGAGGGCGCGCTGCTTACTTGCAGCAGATCGATCCATTATCGGACGCTTGGAGCTGCCTGTGAAGTACAAAGGCGTAAGTAAGCCGGTTATGTTTTACCTTTGCCCATGCTTGGAACAAGCTGCTTACTTCGGAGTCGACTTCTGGCGGGCGTTAGGACTAGCTTCAGCCGTCGTAGGAAAGCCGGTGTCGAGAGGCGTCAAGGCAGCTGAAGAAATCCATGCCAGCCAGATCGAGCACTACGCCGAGCAGGAAGATGAGGACGAGGTAAGGGAGGAACCCGAATCCTGGAGTCTTTCTGCGGAGGAAAAGCTGGCATTCGACAAGGTCAAGGAGGAGGTCCTTACCTTCAAAACGGATGGCCTTGGCCACCAGCATGGAGAGGCATTCCATTGAGCTGATGGAAGGAGCTCAGGTGTTCAAGGATCGTTTGTATTCGATGTCTCCGGCGCAGCAAAAGGTGGTCGAAGATGAAATCGATAAGATGCTGGAGCTGGGTGTTATCGAAGAGAGCAAAAGAAAGCAATCGCACAACAGTAGTGTCGAAGCCAGGGAAAGACAGGTTCTGTCTGGATGCCCGGAAGTTGAACGCATTGACCATTAAGGATGCATACGCCCTGCTAGTATTGATGGAATCCTCTCCAGGATAGATCAGACGCATTACATCTCCAGCGTAGACCTCAAGTTTGCGTTTTGGCAGATTGATCTGGATGACAGAAGCTAGAAGTACACTGCGTTCACGGTTCCTGGCAGGCCGTTGTACCAGTTTCGAATGATGCCATTCGGGCTGTGCAACGCGGCACAACGCTTGGTGCGGCTCATGGATTGGGTTATACCAGCGGAGCTCAGATCAAACGTCTTCGCATACTTGGACGACCTGCTAATCCTCGCTCCAGATTTTCAGACGCACCTAAAATACTTGCGTCGAGTAGCCCACAGTCTGAAAGCAGCCGGATTGACCATAGGGTTGAAGAAGTCGAAGTTTTGCTTCAAATCGTTGACTTACCTAGGGTTTATAGTCGGAGGTGGTCTGCTGCGGATGGATCCTGGACGTGTTTCGGCAACTCAGAAGATGCCTTACCCGAAGTCAATGAAGGAAGTACGAGCCTTCCTCAGCACAGCGGGATGGTATCGACGGTTCGTCAAGAACTTCGCTACGCTAGCCGCACCACTCTCCGAGTCCTTAATTTTCCTTAAGCCTCAACGCCACACAGGCAGTAGACTACCCGAAGCTGGCCTTGATTGCAAGAAACATTTCTACATCCAGTGCGACACATCCCACGTTGGTGTCGGCGCGGTATTGTTTCAGCGGAACCAGGACGGAGACGAGCAGCCTTTCGCGTTCTTCCCGGCCAAGGTGAACAAACACCAGGTGAATTACTCGGTCACGGAAAAGGAGTGTCTGGCGGTCATCCTAGCCCGTATTTAGACCGTATGTGGAAGGGATGCCGTTCACATGTATTATGGATCACGCCAGCCTAAAGTGGTTGATGACGATGAAGGATCTGTCCGTACGACTCGCAAGGTGGTCTCTCCAGCTGCAGGGCTACGATTTTAGCATTGAACATCGCAAAGGCAGCGAGAACGTAGTTGCTGACACTCTATCCCGCATCATCGAGGAGGTCCTGGATCCGACAGAGTTACTGGGATTCGAGACGACCGAATTTGCTGCGGAAGATTACATGGAGTTCATGCAAGACGTGGAGTCCAACAGGGAGCACTTACCGGACCTCAAGGTGGACGGCGGTCTAATCTTCAAGCGCATGAGTAATCCGAAAATGGACGAGGAATTGGAAGGAAGCAGTGGATCCCGTAAAGCCTGACCCACAGCTTGATAGAGCGTGGTCATTCGAAACCCAAGGCTGGCCATGGGGGGATGACGAAGAGCTTGGAGACCCTGCGACGCCAGTTCTATTGGCCAGGGATGACTATCCAGGTGCGTGAATACGTCTGGGGTTGCGAGGTGTGCAAAGAGTCCAAGGCGCCAAACTTCAGGATGCAGGTCGGAATCGGAAGAAGGGTAGAGACGGAAAAGCCATTCCAGAAACTCTTCATCGATTTTCTGGGCAAGTATCCGAGGTCCAAGAGTGGACACGCTTGGATATTCATCGTGGTGGTCCATTTCTCCAAGTGTACCTTATTTAAGGCGATAATGGAGGCGACGGCGTCAAACTTTGTAAATTTCTTGGTAAACGAAGTATTTTACAAGTTCGGGGTGCCTGAGACGATACATTCCGACAACGGCAAACAGTTCGTGTCCAAGGCGTTTGAGAAGATGATTGATGGCTTCGCTATGCAGCAAATGAAGACTTCAGTATATTCACCACAGAGCAATGCCGAGGAGAGGGTAAAAAGGAATGTCTTGGCCGCAATTCGCAGCTTCTTGGGCGAAGATCACCGGGAATGGGATGCACATCTGCCGGAGGTTGAGGTGGCCATCCGAAGCACTGTCCACTCAGCCACAGAAGAAGCGCCGTTCTTCACCGTATTCGGCCATCATATGTTCCTAACGGTTCGAGCTACAAGCTAGCCAGGCAACTCAGGTCCCTGTGCGACCATGAAATGGCGGGAATGCAGACCAAGGACAAGATACGGGTACTCCTCGCCAAGGTTCATAAGCAACTGGAGGCATACGAGATGAGCCGGCAACGCTATGATAAACGAGCTTGTGTGCTGCTCGCAAAGCCAGGCCAAGAAGTCTTCCGCCGCAACTTCGTGCTGAGTTATTTCAGCAAATCCAAGTTTGCTCACAAGTTCCTGAAAGCCAGGGTGGTCAATTCCGTCGGGTGCAATGCATACTTGATGGAGGACCACCAATGCCGCAGTCTGGGAGTGTATCACGCCAAGGACATCCGGTTGTGATCTGAAAGAAGGAAAAACAAAGTATACGAGCATCGCGATCACATCTGCTATACTTCCCGTCATGCGTGAGCCCCGCGTTAGGCGCCGATCGAACTGCAGGATGGTATCAGTGCCGTGTTGAGTCCCATCCTATCTCCAAAGCTACCAATTATTTCGTCGCTCTGCTGATACTCCGGGTAGCGCCTCTAGAAATCTTTGGTTGATGTTGCAATTGTAGTCGATAATGGGAGGGATTCTATCGATAGGTTAGGTCGATAGGGCGATACCTGCAGCAGCGGGAAGAATCTGACGGGCGATCTGGCCATTTGAGGATTAATCCCGGTTCGCTCTGTGATTACCTTAAATGGCATTCATGGCACTCCAATGACCCAATTTTAGGAGAGGCCATGTAATATGGCGGGGGAGGAACGATGATGATCAGCACATATTAGTATAGTCGCAGCCATATTGTCTAACCAGGCAGATGCCGCTGGAAGTTCTAAGATACATTTTTCGTGCTTAAAACTAAATAAAAGTGAGCGATAGGAAAGTTAACATGTTAGTTCGATATTTATTAATAATCATCTATAGGGCAGCCGGGGTCCCAACACAAAGCGCCCCGGGATATATACTTGGGAGCTCCACGGTTTTCTGCGCGATTTCTCCATGCATACCAGCCACCTGCCAGCAACCGGTGTCCGCTCGACCCGCACAGATGACCAGCCATAATCGCCTATCACAGTCGACGCCGACGACATCCAGCATTTTCCGGTGAGTCCGTTCCGGAATACCACGTCCACCTCATTTGGAAACGTCCAGCCGTCGCAGCGCGGCATTGAGAAGTACCGCCATTTTTTCTGGCAGCCGAACCTCGGACTGCCTTTGAGCCCTTGAATTTGGTTGCTAATGCGAAAACCACCTATGTGTGAATAGGGTATTACACAAGAGATTTTACATTTCTGAAGCCTAGTACTTAGATCGACTAAGAGTTTCACTAGTCAAAAAATCCTTTTCTTTGTAGTGTGACCGAAGTTCTCAAAGTTCACCCGCAATGCATGTAGCATGGTCTTACTGTCTTGTTGCCAAACGGAAAACAAATCAATTGGAGCAATTTAAAAATGAGGAGTCTGCTGGTGCACAACAAAAAAAAATGGAATGCTCATTGAATGTTATCGTCCCACGGATGCTTCGTTATCTTTCTCGCGCCATCTGTAGAAAACAGCTCGGAATCCCAATAGGCATATTGGAACTTGAGGGCTTGTTCCTCCTGATGCTGCAGGAAGTCGCCCAGCATCATGGCAATGGCACCTCCAGCTGTCCCTTAGCGGGCGCCCTTTTTTCCTCCTCCCTAAAGAAGCCAGCGCGTCCTCCAACTCCGCTGCAGCTGCCAAATAGCTGATAGAGATGGAGTCCTGTGGTTCCCCAAAAGAGAGCTCGTTCTGGTGGTTCTGCTAAAAAGATACTTCTACGTGCGTGTTTCGTATCACGGTAAGCTGGGGTAAGCTCTTATTTTATACATAGGTATTGCATAGGCAACTTAAGGTGGGCTAAATTAGGGTATTTGTCGGGTGTTTGGTATTTTACGGTATACTTACCTGTCGCTGACGGTCAATCACTAGGGAAATAAACAAGTTGTGCTGTTGTACAGCACAAGCACTTAATAATAATATGTCATGACCAGGGCGTAGGCAATTGGATTTTGGTGGTGTTGCGGCTCGAATTTGAGCCCGATGGTTAAGTTAGTACTTAATCGATAGCAATTGGGCACACTAGAAATTGTTGAAATTGAAAGTCATGGAGTGTGGGAGGTTATACTGCGGTAAGAAACTGTTATATTTTAAGCTATTGTAATTGAATTTGTAATCTCCCACAGAATAAAATTTATACTATGCTATACAGTCCTACATTCAAGCGTTGCCCTTGTTTGTTGTGGATCGGGTCCGTGTATATTGTAGGAAACTCCCAATTTTGTTTCGACAGTGGTATTTTATTTGCAGTCAGGCGGACTACCGTGGATCCTAACCTACAGTCAGGCGTACTGTGTTGAGGTACGACTGACTTGGCGACTTGCGCTTATGGCTTTGGCATTTAGCGGTCATTAGCTAGAGTTGCCGGATCGCGCTTGTGCGTGTACATAGAAGACCCGACAAAGTGATCTTGGAGTGCAGTCACAACGGACTGCACTGGAACGCAAATTGGCGTTGAACACCGCTTGGAGCGGATTAATTCGATCACCTGGAGAATTCCATCGAACCCCAGGCGTGGGTCGCATTTGGCGCAGGCAGCGCAGGTCATAGTTGGATGCAACTGGCGTCACTGGATACGTCGTGGGATAAGTGCCTGGAGGAAGATGATGCTGCGTTGCCCCAGAAGGAGTCCTCATCTGAACGATGAACAGGAAAACGTGAGTGCGACGGAACGTCGCAAGATGGCGGCCGAGGCAGTGGAGCCCCGGCGCCATTTAGCCAGTCGGCAAGTTTAGGTGCCACCAACATGGGCTCTGGGCAATCGCAGAGCAGGAAACCCAAGATGGCCGACCTCTTGGAGAGGATCGCCGAGTTGGAGAAGGATTTGGAGCGCGCTCGCGGCGCAAATACGGAGCGCGCTGATCCCGCTATATCGAGTGCCGTTAGTGCGAGCCAGCCGCCATTTGCAACCGGCTTGTTCATACCTATCCCAACAAGTGTGGCAGCAGTGAGACCGCCATCTTGGAGCGGATCTCAAACGGTACCGTGTACACTGTACAGTTACAGAGAACTGCACGACGAGAAGCAGCTACGCGTCGCCACACTGCGCTACCGGTACATATGCCACGCACGTGAGTAACCTAACGGTCAGCGAAGGCAGAGCAGCATTTGGGTAACCCTACCCTGATGGAAGACCTTGTGGACAAACTCCCAACAAGCAAACGAGTGGAGTGGGCAAGGCATGCTGTTACAATCAAGCCCTTTCCAAATATTGTGGATTTTAGTTCGTGGCTGACGGACTATGCGAACGTGGTCTGCGTGGTAGCAGATATAGATGGATCTGGAAAGGAGCCGAGGCGTCGACTGCTTCATGCTAGCATCGACCGGGATCAGGAAGAGCAACAGGAAAGTTCCCAAAGAAGTTGCCCAATTTGTGGAAGGCAACATGCAGTCTTGGACTGCCAACAGTTTATTGGAGCCGCGCCTACAGAGAGGTGGAGGCTCGCCAGAAGACACCGACTATGTTTTATGTGTCTGAGGATCGGGCACATGACGGGATCCTGCACTGCGACAGGAGAGTGCCCTGTTAATGGATGCTGGAGGAAGCATCATCGACCTCTGCATGGAGCAGACAACGGCTTCAAGAGACCGCCACAGCACGGCGGCAATTGGAGAAGCAACGATCGGGACCAACGGGCGTTTGGACCGAGGAAAGGCGTACGAGTGGATGAAGGAACATTGTCATCAGCGGATGCTCAACCGACGCCGGAAACGAATTTAAGCTGTGTCGACGAGGACAGAGAACGACTACTGTTCCGCGTACTGCCGGTGACGCTATACGGAGGTGGGAAGCAGGTGGATACATACGCCCTGCTGGATGAAGGTTCTTCGGTGACGATGGTCGACAACGAGCTGCTTGGAGAGCTAGGAGTACAAGGAGAACGTCGTCAGCTGAATATAAAATGGTTTAGAGGTAGAACCACCAGGGAGCCTACTAGCGTGGTACGTCTGCAAATTAGTGGAGCAGGCAAGTCCACCCGACATATACTGATAAACGTGTATGCCGTTTCGAATTTGAGTTTGCCGATGCAGAGCTTGCGTCGACAAGATGTGAGGAGCGTATACAAGGACGCTCGACTTCCGATGAAGTCCTATGAGAACGCAGTACCGAAGCTGCTGATTGGACTGGATCATGGCCATTTAGGATTGCCATTGAGGACAAGACGGCTTGCCAAAGAAGCACCGTATGCGGCCGCAACTGAACTAGGATGGGTTGTTGTTGGGCCTAAAGGTGGACGACGAGATACGCAATCACCGAGGTCATGTCTGCTAGCCACGTCGGTGGAGGATAACGTGGAACGAATCGTCGAGAACTACTTTGAGAGCGAGAACTTTGGTGTGAAGGCCGCGCCAGCGGTCGCAGCCAGCGACGACGTAAGGGCCCAGCAAATTTTGAATGACACTACGGTGAGAGTTGGCCGTCGCTACCAGACGGGACTATTATGGAAAACGGATCACATTGTGCTGCCAAGAGCTACGAGATGGCGTACAATCGGCTGATCAATATTGGAAAGAAAATGAAGCGAGACGGGCAGTTTACCCAGGAATATTCCCGGATTATGAAGGATTACGTATCCAAAGGCTACGCAAAGCGTTTGGGACGACAGGATATCGCTAAGGAGAGCGTCAGGATTTGGTACTTGCCACATTTTGGAGTGGAGAATCCCAACGAGCCGGGAAAGATACGACTGGTATTTGATGCAGCGGCACGAGTTGGAGACGTGTCGTTGAATTCAGCGCTGAGCAAAGGTCCGCAACACTACAAGCCCTTGGTATCTATTCTCTTCCACTTCAGAGAAGGCGCAGTCGGAGTTTGCAGCGACATCAAGGAGATGTTTCATCAGGTGCTGATCCGACCCGCGGATAGATGTGCGCATCGATTTCTGTGGAGAGATGGGGATGACCAGCGGGATCCCGACGTCGACTACCACTACGTGGACGACTAGTTTCGCCACTGAGTGCGAAGCTATTGGAGTAGCTACCAGAGTGATGGAGATACATGCACAAGGCGGATTTGAGCTGTGCAAGTTTTCGACGAGTGCCCCTGCTGTGGAGAGGATGCTCGCAGAAGATTTTGGGAATGAGGTGGCATCCAGCGACAGACGACTTCAGATTTCGAGTGCAGTACCATAAAGTGGCACCCATCGTATTGGATGGGACTAGGGTTCCCACAAAGCAGGAATTCCTGAGCATGGTTATGACAACGTTCGGTCCCTTGGGATTTCTTTGTTGCCTGATGGTAACAGCGAAGCTATTATTGCGAGAAGTCTGGAGAAGGAAGATCCCATGGGACGATCCACTACCGGATGAGATGTACAATGCCTGTATGGATTGGCGTAAGGAGATGGAGAAAGTGGATCAGTTCCGGAGCTCACGTCACTATTTTGGACATGGGCAAGTGAAGGCTACTGAGATGCACGTCTTCGTGGATGCGAGTCAGTCAGCGCAAAGACGTAGTGCGCGCCTATGCGAACGATGACGATTCCATGGCTGGACCTGCAGGCAGAAGTTCTTGGTATAAGACTGATGGACACCGTCAGGGAGGACCACGGTGTGGCTATCAGTGACATTGTATTATGGAGCGACTCAAAGACAGTGCTGCGAGGGATTGGCAGTACACACAGGCGCTACAAGCAGTTCGTCGGGAACAGAGGCATTCCTGAGGAGACCAGCGGCGAGCTGGCCAGGATCTGCACCCAGCGACGAGGCGGATGCAGATGATGAAAAAGAAATGCCGAGTGAGTTTGTGCTCATTGGAGCAAGTGAGACCTTTATACCGTTTCAGAGATTCTCAAGCTACAGGCGATTGTTGAGGACTGCAGCCTGAGTCCTAAGGTTCACGCGTCGATGCCGTGGACAACGAGATGAGCTTGAGAACTATGGCCTCACAGCAGCGGAGTGTGAGGACGCTGAGAATCTACTGATTCGGAAGGCGCAACATGAGGCGTTTCCCGACGAGATGCGGGCCGCTGAGAATAGACTGGAAGTCGCTAGACGGAGCGACATATGTGGACTGGCACCATACCTAGATGGCAACGGAATCTTGCGAGCTTACGGCAGGATTGATGCGGCGCAAAGAGGCCAGTGATCCTTTCGCACCGGCACAGCCTAACAGAGATGGTTGTGCGCGATGCCCATGTGAGGATGAAGCATCAGAACGTGGATGCTACGATCGCGGACCAAGTTCTGGATAACGAAACTGAGACGAGTTCTACAGGGAGTGATTTCTGGATGTAGCCAGTGCAAGCTGGAGAGAGCGCGACCGATGCCGCCGATTATGGGACCCCTGCCGGAGGATCGTCTGGAGGCCAATGGTTGGCCATTCAAGAGTACAGGTCTTGACTACTTTGGACCACTGCTGGTAACCGTTGCTCGGCACTAGGAGAAGCGGTGGGTGGCGCTGTTTACGTGCCTGACGACCAGAGGGATACATTTCGAGCTGGCACATGACCTGTCAACGGATTCCTGCATTATCGTGATCAGAAATTTTGTCTGCCGTCGAGGGCCAGTTCATAGACTGCGCAGCGACAACGGCAAGAACTTCGTGGGAGCTGATAGAGAGGCCAAGATGTTTGCGGAGGTATTTGAACCCGAGAGGATCCAGACGGAGCTGTCGTGCAAAGGGATTGACTGGATCTTCAATTGCCCAGCGATCCCGTCAGAAGACGGAGTCTGGGAACGAATGGTGCAGTGCGTGAAAAGGGTGCTGCGCCACACGATGAAGGAAGTGGCGCCGAAGGAGTACGTCTTGGAGAGTTTCCTGATAGAGGCGGAGAACATTGTAAATTCTCGGCCCAGCTTCAAAGATGGCGGTTTTGGATTTATGTGAAGTTGTCCTTCACGGAGGTGGGGATGTCGCGGATGGAATTTGAGCCCGATAGTTAAGTCAGTATTTAATCAATAGGAATTTGTATTGTGCCCTGATGGAGCAATTGGGCACACTAGAAAGCCCGAATATGGCGCACTCGTTGAATTGTTGAAAGTCATGGAGTGTGGGAGGTTATACTGCGGTAAGAAACTGTTATATTTTAAGCCATTGTAATTGAATTTGTAATCTCCCACAGAATAAAATATGTACTATGCCATACAGTCCTACATTCAAGCGATGCCCTTGTTTGTTGTGGATCGGGTCCGTGTATATTGTAGGCAACTCCCATTCTTGTTTCGACAGGTGGTTTATCCACCGCGAGAAGACTTTTTTTAATACTTTGCTTGTCAAATTTTTTAAAAATATCGTTTCGGTGATATTTGGTTTTTGAAAATCATAATGATATTTGAAAATATCAATTTAAAATATCGATGATATTTTATATTTTTTCAAAATATTTGAATTTTAATTCACAGAGCAGGGTACCCTTAATATGTTGCTTTTACAAACAAGATATGAAGAAATTCAAGAAATCGAAGTATGTTATCAAATCAATTTCACAATTTTTATTAAATTCAAGAATGCTATAATGAAAGCTTAGCTTCTTTGTATATTTTGATGCAATAATAATAATCAAAATGTGCAATCAATAATCAAAATGTCCTTTTGAGAATCAAAAAATTGTGTTATAGTGTTTTTCTTAAATTTCTAGGGGTTCAAAAATCACAAAAACCATTAGAAAGGACCAAAATATCACTTACAAAAAATATAGATATTCGATATTTCGGACAAAACAATATCGCTATGGTAATATTTTTTAAAATTTATCATCGACATATCAATATTTTGATATATTTTCGACATTCCTATTTAATACCCTATTCCCACAGAGATCCATCCACCATCTACATCCTGTTGAACGGAAGGTCGAAATGGTTTCTCCGTTCCAAAAATTTTTCAGCAATTCCGGCTTTAAAATTTGATAGACCTTAACGGACACTTTTATGAAATAAGTAGGCCATATTTTTTCGGTGCTACTCTTCATTTTTGTTTTTGACAGTGAAAATTGAAACATTCACTACGAAAGTGTATAAATTGATTACGAGGAACATTTAAAAATGGATGGTGCCCAAGCAATAGGTATGTTTTGATCAGTTCTTATCGGATTGTAGATGAACTCTGTGGGAACCGGGGCTCATACCGTCTGTACGCAGCCGCTTTAAAACGCTGTTGCAACTTTGAGCGGATTCATGTGCACATTGAGAATCGCTGCAGCGAACAGCTGATCGGCATAAGCAAGCCATATCCAAAGGGGGAGGACGTGCAAATTCAGATGCTCCGAAAAAAATGGAAAACAACGCAAAACTAAATACACTTTGTACGCTAGCATGTGGAATGTTTCAGCGCCACATGATTTTTGTATTGCTATAGGCAAATCGATCAAGGATAAGGTTTCCATTCAGTCAAGCGTTGTGGAAATTTCACCAGCTAGAACCTTTTATGTTTTAATAGCACCTTCCTTGCATACGGTTCTTTGACTATATCCTTTTTTAACAACAAGTTTGGGAATTGGCTGCGCCTTTAAATGCCTTTTTCTTTAGATAAATAATGAACGCTTGTGTTGCAATTGGAGTCGATAATGGGAGGTCGATAGGGCGATAGTTGCAGCAGCGGGAAGAATCTGGCGGGCGATCTGGACATTTGTGGATTAATCCCGGTTCGCTCTGGGATTACCTTAAATGGCCCCATATATCCAATGACCCAATTTTAAGAGAGGCCATGAAATATGGCGGGGGGAGGAACGAGGATCAGCAGATATGAGGAAAGTCGCAGCCATATTGTCCAACCAGGTAGATGCAGCTGGAAGTGCTAGTATAAATTTTTTGTGCTTAAAAAAATAAATAATAGTGAGTGATTGATTACATGGCAAAACATGGTAGCTCGTTATTTATTAATAATCATTTATAAAGGCAGCCGGGGTCCCAACACAAAGGGCCCCGGAATACTTACTTGGGAGTTCTACTGATATCTGCGCGACTTCGCCATACGTACCAGCCCCGACTTGACTGCCAGCAACTGGTGTCCGTTCGACCCGCATAGACGACTAGCCATAAACGCCTTTCGCAGTCGACGCCGACGACATCAAGCATTTCCCGGTAAGTCCGATCCGGTTTACCACGTCCACCTCATCTCGGGAACTTCCTGCCGTCGCATCGCGGCGTTGAGAAGTTCCGCCATTTTGCCGGGCGGCCGAACCTCCGACTGTCATTGCACAGCTCACCGTAGTGCGCCAGTTTTCTTTCTTGGAGACCCGTATCGCTGCTGGCCTCCGGCGAGAAGTCTTCAGCCCGGGCTATCATCGCCTACAGGCCCGGCCAAATAGTGGCTGAAATTTAGGAAAAATTAAAATACATGAGTACCTTGATTATTGATAGTGATATTTA
Organism: Drosophila subpulchrella; assembly: GCF_014743375.2. Classification (NCBI taxonomy): domain Eukaryota; kingdom Metazoa; phylum Arthropoda; class Insecta; order Diptera; family Drosophilidae; genus Drosophila; species Drosophila subpulchrella. Next base: position 680,550 of record NW_023665686.1, read on the forward strand.
CTTCCCTGTTTGTGAATTTATCCGGAGTTAGACCCGAGAGCCTTATTTGTCCTCGTCGTTTGCCTAAAATCAGAAAGGTCGCGAGTATTAGTTAGATGGTATAGTTTACAGTGCAGTTACGTACCTTTTTGGGCCATCCCTTCTTTTCCCCAGGAGCTCCTCAGGATTAGGTGACCCGACACGCTAGAGTTATCTTCAAGTAGTTAGTCCGGGTTGTTTCAGGGGAGCTTCCCAAATAATTACGAGTGCCCAGTAGTGTGTTCTTTGATCATCAATCGCACACTAAACCGCCGAGGGTAAGTGCTGAGGCGGTAACTAAATGTTTGGTTGCCGTAGGGGTTTCAGTGGGGGACCGCCGAGGGTAAGTGCTGAGGCGGTAACTCCTCCCCCCTCAAACTGAACTACCGACCATACTGGAGCGATGGTAGGTGTGAAGGTGGCAGTTGGAGCAATAGTTGGGGTGAACGTCGCAACTGGTGTATCTGGTGTGAAGGTGGTCGTCCTTCTTGAAAAACAGGCCACGGCCAACACCACTATCAGTAATACGGCTAACATTGTATACGTCGCTGTTGTGTGTATTGCTGTTCCCGTTTGTATTCTGTTGATCTGTAGCTTCGTTTCGATATCTTCCATCTTTAGCTCGTGTATTCCCAATTCTTGGGTTGTTCTATTCTTTTTGATAGTTTCGATTTGAGGTATCTCCAGTTTTAGCTTTGCCGTGCCAAGCTTCTGTACCGCCTCATACTGGACGTTGTTCACCATGGTTTTGCATTTATTAAATGTGATTAATGCCGATCCATTCACCGTTCTCTCTTGTCCACAGTCCGTTTGCAACTTTACATTTTCTCCGTTGAAAATTGCAATACATCCGTCTTCTGGTTCAAAAATCCTGGATATGAGCCCTGCATCTCTTGTCTCGCAGTTCGCTTCCTTTCCGCTGATCAGTTTTTTAAGACAATTTTCATTAATTTGGTTTACAATTTTGTCGTTCTTACATATATATAAATTTCTAATTTTCTGACATTTGTTCTTATAATAGTATATTTCTTCGTTATTAATTACTACGTATTCTGGTTCTATTACAAATTCTGTCTTATTCATAGGCAGTGATATAATTCTATGCAAAGAATACGTTCCTTTTTGAAAAATGGGTAATTTTATTGCAAATATTAAGTCTGTCTTATTCATTATCGCTTTAAGTTCTAGAAACTCTTACATATGTTCTTCTGATAGTATCTGTATACCCTGCCCTTCTAGTTCTTGTACGCATTTAGTTGTTTCCTGTTTGTCGAATATAAATTTTGAGATTAATCCCATCTTCGCCAATAACAAACTTTCAGCTACATCGTTTAAATTCAACCCGAGCATATCTATTGTTACTGAAATTCTGTCGATGTATTCTAGCCTATAAATCCTCTTATCTTCTTCTAAAAACGTTTTGCTTATTCCATTCCTGTAATTATTTGTAAACGTGGTTACTCTGCTTTGTTCCTCATTTATAAATTTTGTCAAATTCTTAAACATTATGCTGAACTTACTGCCTGTCCTTTCCTGTGAATTCATGGCCTCTCTCAATCTCCTCTCTTCTTCTTGCATCTTCCTTAACTCTTCTTCTAACCTTATTGCATCTTCTGCGTCTAGGTTTCCTGTTATGAACTTGACAACGGAACCTAAACCATTAATTAACCCTCTTGCTTTCCTTCTCTTGGGAGATATCGCTTCTAACCTTGTTCTAATCATTTGTAACTTGTTCTGTAATGCTTTAACGAGGTCTTTTGTCTCTGTATCCTCTACTACATCACTAAGTGTTTGTTTTATTTTCTCTATAGCTTCCTGATATTCTTGTAGTCGTACTATATGTATGAGTGTTTTGTGTGTCTGGATTATTTTTGCTGTGCCTAAGTTGATTTGTGCTAATGGTTCGTCTCCTTGTAATGGCCAATCTCGATTTTCCTTTCTGCGGCCATGGTCATTGACCATCTGCAATTATTATTGTTCATTAGGTTTAGTTAGCCTTCTTATCTTTTCCTTGTGAATTTTCTGGGGTTTAGTTGATGTTAGTGTTAAGCCATTGTCCTCCAACACCTTGTGTTTCGAGAATCGGGGAGTAAGCTTGTCTCTCCTGTTCTCTTTTCTGAATATTGTATGTCCTGCTTCTACCGGGTTTGGGTCTTGCCTATCCGCATTCGCTGCTTCTATTCTTTTACTCTTTTGTTGTTCTACCCTTTCTTTTACCTTTGGATATAATTCGGCTTGGAACGCATTGATTTTCTGTAAATAATCGTGTTCATTATTAAATGATACGTTATTCAGAAAATTGTGCGTTCTGCCCGTGAACAACTCCTGCGGTGTTAGTTTTGTAGCTGAATGAATAGCCTTGTTGTATGTTATGAATGCCTCATTCAGTACTTCTTCATGTCGGATTTCTAGTTTGATTGTTTTCTTTGCTTCGCTTATTAGTCTGAATATCTCTGTTATCGTGGAATGTAATCTTTCGACCGTGGAATTGCTCGACGACTGCTGAAAGGAAGTTGTATGCAGTTCCAATTCGTACTGCCTACAAAAATCCTTAAACAAGTTGGAAGAGAATTCCACCCCTTGATCCAGATTATCTTTTTAGGTACCCCAAACAAAGTCATGAAGCTTTTTATCGCCTTGACTATGTTCACGCTTTTTTTTGCTGGAATCGTCAATCCCCACGCGTATATTGAAAATTTATCAATGATGGTTAATACATTTTTTTTGTTCACGAAATACAAGTCTATATGTACTATTTACATGGGTCTTTCTGGTGTCTCTGTCAAGCTATACTTGATATTGTGTGGTTTCCTGTCGTATTTTTGTGTTTGACAACTATCGCAATTATTAATTGTTTGCGTTATTGCCTTTTTCACATGCGGAAAGAACACCTTACTTTTCAGGTGTGCTAAGGTCTCGTCTATACCCCTATGATTGCTTTTTTCATTGTATTCCCTAATGACTTGTTCTTGTTCGTTTTTCTCTTTTATATCTGGCAATAAGACTGTACATCTAATCGCTTTATATAACTTACTATAAGCAAAATACTTGCAGTAAACCTCTTGGATTGTTATTACCAAGTCCTCTGGTATTAATAATGCTACCGTTCTTTTGGGTTTTAAAATTTCCTTCAATCTACGGGCAATTGTTTCTTCATCAAACTAGTTTTCTGTCCAGATTATTCTTAGTTTATTCCTAAATGGAACTTGTTTCGCTACTCTTGGTACTCTTCCTTCCTCTACAACCACTTGGATATTGTATTCATTTAGTGGTTTTTCCGATATCGGGAATCCAAGATATAGGTCTTCCCCCGCGGAGTGAATCGTCTCTCCGTTAGTTGCTACTTCCGAGGAATTCTCCAGCACGTTAAGCTCTGGTTGGATTCTGCTTAACGCGTCCGCTACTACGTTCAAAGAACCTTTCTTATACACTGTCTCGTAATCGTACTCCAACATTTGAAGTCTCCATTTTACGAGTTTAGAATCGGGCTCCTTGACACACATTAGCCAAGTTAATGGCCTATGATCTGTGACAATACTGAATTTAGTGCCAAACACGTAGTGCCTAAAATGCTTAACTGCCCAAACAATGGCAAGCATTTCTTTTGCTATAGTCGAGTAATTTACTTCTGCTCCCGACAGAGTCCTTGTTCAGTTGTGACGCCGTGCCGGTAAAAAAGCTCTGTACGGCTGTCATTGTAAGAGGGGCTCTTGGGAATAATTACACGACTGAAGTTGAAATATAACAGTTTAGCCTTTAATTCATTAGCTTATAATGTGTACACTTCCCTCTTCTTCATTAATTAACTCTAACAAAATAATGGGACGCAATGGACAGCAAAAGAAGACAATGTTGTTCCGGTCGCTGAAGCTTGTAGTTCTCACTGCTCTCATCTCAAGTTCTGTAGGGTTGCCAGATGTCCTGACCTTCGTCTTCAGTTGGCAGGGCTATCAGCTGTGCATACGAACCAAGTACCGTGGGACTGAACATGCCGCCCGCCAATGCGAAATCCGCGTGATACATGTGTTGTTCAGGATTCTGGATCGACAAAGCTTGGAGATGGAGCGTTTTTGACTGCCTGATTTTGTTTTCAGTGTTACGACACGAACGAGTGAATCCTCTCCAGGATGGAGACTGGTAATTCTACCGAGCGTCCATTGCGATGGAGGCAGTTGATCGGCCTTGATGAGTACTAATTCGTTGATTTTAAAATTCTCTTTTCCTGACACCATTTTGGGCGAGTTTGAAGATGGGACAGCCAATCTCGGCTCCATTGCGTCCAAAACTGACGGATCAAATTTTGATGAGATAGAAATTGCTCACGGAACGACGAGTTTTGAGGGCGACAATGGGCAGGTGCGAGCAGGGTGTCACCAATGAGAAAATGTGCCGGCGTGAGAGCTTCTAAGTCGTCTGGATCAGCTGTTAGCAGAGAAAGTGGCCGAGAGTTTAGGCAAGCTTCAATCCTGATGAGCACCGTTGCGAGTTCCTCATAAGTTTGTTTGTGACTTCCGACAGTCCTCTTCAGGTGATGCTTGACGGACTTGACCCCAGCCTCCCACAGGCCTCCGAAATTGGGAGAGTATGGCGGAGTGAAATGCCATGTAGGGCACTTAGCGGGGTCGCGATCCGCCTGTTGTGCGCTTGCTAATAACTTATTAGCGCCAACGAAATTTGTTCCGTTGTCGCTATACATATGTTGAACTGGTCCTCGCCGACCAGTAAAACGAGAAAATGCTAGTAGGAAGTGTTCCGACGAGAGTCCGGTAACCGCTTCTAGGTGAACTGCCTTCGTAGCCAAGCAGACGAAAATAGCAATGTATCCTTTGTAAGTACTTGTCCCACGAAGCCGTGCTGCCTTGATTTCGATTGCCCCGGTATAATCGACGCCGGTCGCAATGAATGGGCGGTTTGGTGGGTTGACTCTGTGCACCGGCAGGTCGCCCATCAATTGACTTCCGATGCTGGGTGACGCGCGGAAGCACGTGATGCATTTTCGAAGGATCGTTCGGACGGCTTGTCTTCCATTTGGAATCCAGAACTTGTACCTCGTGTGGGCTAAAGTAAGATGAGCGCCGCCATGCAGGGTAGCTTGATGGGAGTTCTGAATTACCAGCTCTGTAAAGAAATGACGCTGCGGTAAGATGATTGGATGTTTGCGATCGAAAGAAAGGTTGGAATGTTTGAGACGACCGCGAACGCGTAAGATGCCGTCGTCAAGAAAGGGAGTGAGATTTCTTAGGATGCTCTTCGGAGGCTGAGGATTTTCTGCGAGGATCGCGTGCATGTCGGATTGAAAGGTTTCGGCTTGTACTATTTTCATGACGCAGCGAAGGGCATTGTCCAGTTCTTCTGGCGACAGCTGACTGTAAGATTTGGTTTTCTTCGATTGAGCGTTGTGACGAAAGCGCCGTATGTGTGCTATGACTCGAACGAGTTTGGTGTAAGTCGAAAACCGCTCAATGATATTAATGTCTACTTGGGTGGTGTGCAAACGAATTTGCAAAGATTTTGCTTCTAGGGATTGCTCATCAAACTTTATGTTCGGTACCTCTGTGTCCGGCCACTCACTGGAGTGTTACCTCAACCATGATGTTCCGTGCCACCAGAGATCAAAGATGGAGATTTCTGATGGGGATAGTCCTCTCGTGGCGCTGTCTGCTGGATTATCCGCCGTGGGAACATGTCTCCATTGGTTTGAATCGCTGTGGTCCAGAATGTAGGCAACGCGATTGGCAACGAACGTTTTCCATCTAGTGACATCTCCTTTGATCCAGTGGAGAACGATAGTGGCGTCCGTCCAGTATGTAACGGAGATTTGAGCGTTTTTTCCAACGATTGTTTGCTACTACCCATTTAGTTAGTTTGGTTGCCAGCACAGCGCCGCATAACTCGGTCCTCGGGATCGTGAGGGGTTTCGTTGGAGAGATTTTGGATTTTGCAGTGATGAGAGTGGTATAAAACGATGAATCCGGTTGGGGTATACGCATGTAAACCGCCGCTGCGTAGGCGTGAGTGGACCCGTCGCAGAAAGCGTGCAACTGGATATCATGGCTAAAGTCTGGCATATACCGTACGCTGCGAGGTATTCGGATTTTGCTGATGTCCTCCAGATTGACACGGAACTTTTTCCATTTGTTAGCGATGGAACTGGGCACTGGGTCGTCCCACCCTAAGTGCTTGCGATCGTTCTCGGAATGGAGGTGTGCCATTGTGACTTCCTTTAGAATTCATTTTGCTGAAATGAGAATAGGGGCGATTAGTCCTAAGGGATCGAAAAGTCTGGCGATGCTCGAAAGAATTTCTCTTTTGGTTGAACCCGTGGGAATGCTCGCTAGCAATTTGTAGGTGAAACAGTCTTGGTTAGGTAACCAATGCATTCCTAAGGTTTTGACTGTATCAGAGCTGTCCCAGCTTCGTGACGTTTGATTGCATCGGTTTGATGAAGGAATGCTGTCTAGAAGCGCAATGTCGTTACTAGACCATTTCCTCAATTCCATATTTGCGGATTTTAGAGCGTTCTGGATTTGTAAACTCTTGTTTTGGGCTGCTGAGATAGTGTGATCACCAGAAAGAATATCGTCGACGTAGATTTCGTGCTTTAAGACCTCTTCCGCCAGTGGATAATTTTCGCGTTCATCCTCTGCAAGTTGACGAACGACTCTGATGGCGGTGAATGGTGCAGAAGCGGTACCGAAAGTTACAGTTGACAGGCAATATTCCTTGATGTTTCCATCCGCCGCCCGCCATAAAATCCGCTGGTACTGCGTGTCGTCCGGATGTACGTCTACGCAGCGGTACATGCGCTGGATGTCGGCGGTGAAAACATGCCGGTACTGTCTCCAATTCAGCAACACTGCAGGGAGATCATTTTGTAGAGTGGGTCCTACGGACAATACATCGTTTAGAGATCGACCGTTGGAGGTCTTTGCCAATGCGTCGAATACAATGCGCTGTTTGGTGGTGAGACTGTCTTCTTTATAGACAGCGTGATGAGGAAGAACGCAGGATTCAACCCGACAGGATTTTTTGGAGGTACTGACTTTTGATCTCTCACTAGAGACTGCTGGTGTGATTTGTCCCAATTCAAAATATTCTTCGATGCCCTCCTTGTAGCGAATCCATTTGTCTGGATCCCGTTCATAACGCCGCTCTAATTGAAGAAACCTGTTTAAAGCGACTTGACGCGATTTTCCTAGGGCCATTGTGGGATCGAAATGCCATTTGAAAGGTAGTCTTACCATAAAACTACCGTTTGGTTGGCGTGTGTGCGTTTCCTTAAAGAAGGACTCACACCACCGCTCTTCGTCAGATTGAAGTGATCGGCTCGGGACCGATTCTATTTCGCAGAAATTCTTCAAAAGCGATTCCGTATCTAGCGTGGTTTGATGACAGCGAATATTAAGCGTGTGGATTGATTCCTGGAACTTGCCGAGTATCATCCAACCTAAGTGAGAATTTTGTGCAATAGGTTCGTATGGATTTCCGATTCGGGTTCCCGGAAGGATAAGACCCGCCATGAGGTCGGCTCCGATGATGAGATCTATGCGTTTCGAGCGATAGTATAAAGGATCCGAGAGCTGGAGTCCGTTGATGTGTTTCCAGTTTTGAGGCGAAAACGATTGGTTTGGTAGATGTAAGGTCAGCGAGTTCATAGCGTACGCAGAGTCGACATCTAGATTGAACGTTGGGTTTAGCGACGTTCGGATGCAGCATCTTGCCGTAAAGTTGCACCGTTGACCAGTAGTTTGGCCGACGCCGGCGATCGAAGCGCGGATTCTGCATCGTGGAAGCTGGAGAGCTTGGACGGTATGCTCTGAGATTATTGTAGCTTCCGACCCCTGATCGATGAGGGCAGTTATTGTTGCTTGAGCGCCGCTTTGGGGGTGGCACACAATAATCCGTGCGGTAGCTAGCAAGATATTCTGTCGCGTTGCATGGGAGGCTGTGGAAGAATAACATTGGAGGCTTGGATTAGCAAGGGGGCTAACTGGTGAGGTGTCGTTGTTCATAATCGAAGCGATATGTGGTTGACTGGATGATACGGTCGGTGAGTAAGGTTGGGGTGCTTGAGTGATGCTTGGCGCCGCGGCCAGATGAAGTAAAGAATGGTGGTAGCAATTCTTTACACTTGAACAGCGGGCCAGCATGTGCGATTTGCTCAGGCAGTTGAGGCATAGGTTTGACTTACTCACGACCTCCTTACGTTGGTAGCAATCCAAACTAAGGAATCGCTGACATCGACGAAGGATATGATTACCATTGCAGTGTGGGCAACGAAGCACAGGGGGGCTTGGTTGCGCGTGGGTGTTATGAACCGAGATACGTTTTGTTGGGTGATGATCCAGTGATGATCCAGATTTGTTGGTGGCCGAACAGTTTCTATTTTCAATGGCGTCCAGGGTGATTAACCGGTTGTTGAGAAACTGTTCGAGATCCTTGTACGAGGGAATGTGGGTTTGACTGCCGAGATGATGTTCCCAGGCGGAGTGCGTCTCTTTCGGTAATTTTGCAGTCAAATAATGGTCGAGCCAGTGATCCCCATTCTGCAACGACGCGTTGATGGTGTTACAGGCGGCTGCGCAGACGTTGACTGCACTGATCATAGATCGAATATCATCGGGCTTCTCCTTGCTTAGGCTTGGCAACTGGTACAACATGTTCATGTGATTGGAGAAGACCACGCGTGGATTGTTATAGCGCTGAATTAGTGTGTCCCATGCCACCGTATAGTTAGCGGCCGTCAAAGGAATTTGACGAATATCGACATCTCGACCAGCTGGCAGAGATTCCTTGAGGAAATGAAACCGTTGAATATTGTCCAGCCGCTCATTTTGATGAATTAACCGAGTGAAGCGTCATAATATCCAGGCCAGTCCACACAGTTTCCGCTAAACTTGGGCACTGGCAGTTGTGGCATGTGGACACGTGCGTCGGCAACCGTCGACACGGCGGTGGGTGCCGAGGCTGAGGACGGCGTCACTGGGAACTTTATTCGTTGGCCTTCAGCTACAAGGCAATAGGTTTCCATGTACAGATCCTCGAAACTGACGGCGATCTTCTTGGCGTGATAGTCCGTTTTGACATATCCATCGGTGCAGATGATTACTTGATGGGTGGTCTCAAAAGCCGCGTTTAAACTCTCGATCTGCTGCAGGCGCTTCATATAAAAGCTTTCGGTTTTTCAAGACGCGGAATCCTTCTTATAGTTCTGCTGCAGACGTGTTAGACTTTGAAGACGCTCCTTTTGAAGTGTAATAAAACCTGCTAAGGCCGGATCATCAGCTTCGTGGTCAGACATATTATGAGAATTTTTACCAATTTATTTTGAACCTAGCTAGCTCTGCTTGATAAATAAAAGCACCCGTACTCACGTGATCTTTCCCTTTTTACTTATGCCTGACTTTACGTAACGTTGAATATAGCGTGAGCGCAGGGTGTACTTTTTCCGATTCCGCTTTGAGTAGACGATTTTTCTTGGTTGCGAAGTTATAACGGGCCTTCTTGCAGCACCCGTGTGTGTGTGTAGAAGGGCTGTCAGGCGACCGGGTGTGTTGGTATTGGTGACTGTGCTCTATCGGTGTGAAAGCACTTGTTGGGGGCACAAACGGAGACGATCGCAATTTGTGTAAGATGGAGTGATGGGTGTTTTGCATTAGAACCAACAATTGAAAGATCAAACTGAGATTTTTAAACTTCAAGCAAGAGTCCCCTCATGGGCCACCATGTTCAGTTGTGACGCCGTGCCGGTAAAAAAGCTCTGTACGGCTGTCATTGTAAGAGGGGCTCTTGGGAATAATTATACGACTGAAGTTCAAATATAACAGATTAGCCTTTAATTCATTAGCTTATAATGTGTACACTTCACTCTTCTTCATTAATTAACTTTAACAAAATAATGGGTCGCAATGGACAGCAAAAGAAGACAATGTTGTTCCGGTCGCTGAAGCTTGTAGTTCTCACTGCTCTCCTCTCAAGTTCTGTAGGGTTGCCAGATGTCCTGACCTTCGTCTTCAGTTGGCAGGGCTATCAGCTGTGCATACGAACCAAGTACCGTGGGACTAACTGTTCTAACTGAACAGTCCTACTAGCATATGCTATTGGCCTGTCTGTTCCCACATTTCCCTGGGATAAGACGGCTCCAATCGCATAATTGCTGCCATCCGTAGTAAGGATGAAAGGTTTTTCAAAGTCGGGAAATTGCAAGATCGGGTCGTTACATAGTAAGGTTTTGCACACCTCGAGTGTATCTGTGTACTCCTGATCTATCTGTACAGCCTTCTTCCCTTTTAATTGTTTTCTTATGGGCTTTGTTATAGCCGCGAAATCTCTTATGAACTTTCTGTAGTACCCTAATAAGCCTAAGAAGGACTTAATCTGTTTCCTAGTCTTGGGAATCTCGAATTTCTGTATGGCTTCGATTTTCCCCGGGTTTGGTTTAATCCCCTGCTGGGTTACTACGTGTCCTAAATATTCCACCTCTTTTCTTAAAAATTCTGTCTTGTCTAATTGCAACTTGAAATTGGCTTCTTTAAGTTTTTTAAAAACTTGTTCTAAGTCTGTGATGTGCTCTTGCAACGATGTTGAGAACACCATGATATCGTCCATGTATACAAGGCAACATTTCCACAGTAATTCTCCGAAAATGTTGTTCATCAACCTTTGGAAGGTTGCGGGAGCGTTGTTTAATCCGAATGGCATCCGCACATATTCGAAATGACCCCCTTCTGCAGAGAAAGCTGTTTTCGGAATGTCCCCTTCCTTTACCTCGATTTGGTGGTATCCACTCGCCAAGTCTAGGGTTGAGAAATATTTCGCTCTTCCTAAGCTATCCAACACATCGTTAATTAGTGGTAAGGGATATCTATCCTATATAACCTTTTCGTTCAATTTCGTATAGTCCACCACAACTCTCCATTTCCTTTCACCGGAGGCATCCTTCTTTTTAGGTACTAGCCAAACCGGTGCACTCCATGGTGAATGGCTGTGTCTAATAATCTTTTGATCGAGTAACTGCCTTCTTACTTCCTGCCTTTCCTTAAACGCATACCTGTAAGGTCTGGCGTAAGCCGGAACGTCATCATTCGTTCTTATCTGGTGTTTCACCGCGTTTGTAAAGGATAGGTTATCTCCTTCCTTATGAAATACCTTTGGGTATTTCCTACAAATCCTCTGAAGCTCTCTAAGCTCCTCTTTATTTAAATGCTCCGTCCGTATCTTTTGGAACGGTATGCTTCTATCCCCGTTACTTGTTTCTACTATGTTGTTGAGCCCGAAATGTTGCTCGGTTTTAAATTCTGAAACCTTTAATGGTTCTTCTAAAAAAAAGAGCTCCTGGTCTATTTCCGAATAATTCGTCACTTCGACCAGGCTCTGCCCAGCCACTACCCTGTAAATTCCCCTGAAACAACCCGGACTAACTACTTGAAGATAACGTCCCATTTTCATGCTAAGCAGCTGCCCTATGTAATACAGTGCACTGCCCAATACATGCAACTGGGAACATTTTATTACTTATTATTTTATACTTTTTAGCCAAAAAGTATAAAATAATCACTTGGCGTTCCCTGTACGGACGCTCTACCGACCGATCGAACCGATCGAACCAATCGCTTCTCAACTCTATTTAAGTTCAAACTTGTTGGCCTCTGTTGTCCACTCGGTCCGAGCCATCTACAACCGCTCGACTACCGCCGACGGCGAACGAGCACCTCGACCGAACCAACACCGCGACATCGAACTGTCTGGAACCAACCGTTCGCTACTGTCCGTGTCCCTTGCTCGATCGAGCCACCCGCTCCGACGTCGAACTACCTGCAACACAACCATCTGTCGTCACGCGTCGAAGCTCGTTCGTTTGACCGAACCGCTCGGTGCACATCGAACTATCGAACCGCAACCGTCGCCGTCTCTTGGCGGCAACCGCTTGCTGATCGACCTGCTCGACGCAACCTCGAACCGCCGGTAACCACGACCGAACCGACGTCTGATCATGGTCGTTTGCTTTCGAACTTTTTCCACTCCACATTTGAACAAAAATCAACTCTCCAAATTAAATTCCCGTATACTTGTATTTCATATTAATTTTGACTTTTAATTTCTTCTCTTTCTCACTAACTTTTCATATTTCTTCCTCTCATATTCTCTTTTTCTTTTTCAAAAATTGTATTATTTTTTCCGATTTACAACATCTCTTTTGTTATATTTTATTAATTTAAAATTTGTATTTACTTATTGTTGTATTATCTGTATTCAATTTATTTTCACTCCATGTCACCCACTTCACTCTACTCACTCTCTTACATAATAATGTTTAATGTAATCCAGTACATCTTTTCTTCCTTCGTCGTCTCGGATCCTTCCTGTCCTTGGTTAAATCCGTTCGTAGGCGAAAGCTGCCGACTGCGCCAGTTATCTTCAAGTAGTTAGTCCGGGTTGTTTCAGGGGAGCTTCCCAAATAATTACGAGTGCCCAGTAGTGTGTTCTTTGATCATCAATCGCAAACTGAATTCTTTATTATATATTCGTCTTACAATGCTTAAATGTTTCTTGTACTTATGCTGAACTAGCGGAATGGAATCGAAATTGAAGCGGATGCATGTGTGGGGTTTGGATCCGAAGTGGCCCCGATGTTTGTGTTTGGTTGCCAACTTGTTGCCAACAATGTGTTTGTCTGCCATAGGGGTTTCGGTGGGGGACCGGTGAGGGTAAGTGCTGAGGCGGTAACTAAATGTTTGGTTGCCGTAGGGGTTTCGGTGGGGGACCGCCGGGGGTAAGTGCTGAGGCGGTAACTCGCGCTTCGCGTGTGTTCCTTTTGAGGTAGAGCATAACATTTTGCAGCGCCAGTAGCCTTTTCCCAGCAACAAATCCTCTGCTTTGACCGCGTAAATATTGAAGACGGCGGCCAAGTTTTTTGTCATAAAGACTGAGGAAGGATAGATTGGTTAAGAGGAGCATGAATATAAATAATTGTACTTACCATATTCATTAAACATTTCTAAAGCCCGCAATATGTGAGTAAGTTTTCCTAGTGGGTAGATGGAAGAGTCGTAGTCGCGAGGAGGGGGTTCCTGCCGAACGAGAATCGGTGGTGCCCTGCAGCATCTTAAGGGCATCCGTCAATATTTTATGGTCTTTGGCTTACCAGTGAACCGGTGATGGCCTCCTAGCTGAAACCAAGATTTGCATCACGGGAGATACTGAAGAAAATCTGTGATAATTTCTGTAATAAAGTAGTTTTAAGGCTTGTATTTTGTTAATTATTCATTTAAAATGTTTTTTGTTAGGATATTGGGTTCCTGGGTTTTTCTCCCCGTCCTTGATTTTTTATGTCGGCTATATACTTAATTGCGTAATCGTGAACCGTGGCAGTCCTACGCTCTGCACGGTTACCACGATTTAAAATAGAAAATGAGGAAAGGAAAGAAAAGCCAACAGGAGTTAAAACATCCGATGTCTTTGACTGGTGGCTATCACCACGTGTGATAGCCAGTTCAGTTGACGAACGGCTAGCCGGTGACGGGAGAATATGACGGGAAGTCAACCGGCGAGGGGTAGTTCCATCTCCCCAGGTACAAACCTGTAAAGATAAAATAAATAGAAAATTTTGATTTGGTGGTTCGTGAAGACAGGTGTTTGGAATTGAGGACGATTTGTTTTATTTTTATTTATTTTTGCTATTAGTATTATTTATTTATTAGTATTTATTTATTTTGTTATATATCATATTATTTATTATCGTATTTATTTGTTATACTATTTATTTATTTATTTATCGTTATGTTTATATTATTTATTACTGACGGGTTAGTTAGGTTTTTATTTAAAAATTGTTGGAAATCATGTCCGAGGGTAAGGACGTAAGAGATAGGCCACCAGCTAAAGTCGATGGGTCCTCCTGGCGACGAAAAGGACGATACCTGGTCCACTGACGTAGAGGGTGCTGCTGAGTTGCCGCGGATATCACTGGCTGGGGGCTTACCCAGAACTCCGGTAGGCGGTAGTGCGGTGGATCGAATTAGGGATCAACCGGCGGATCTGGTACACCATCGGTCGCTCAGGGTCCTTGATTTCAAGGCGATCATCGAGGCGCAGGAGCAACGCCTGGTTCCGGAGCAGAAGGGTCCTCAAAAGCTGAACCTGGAACGGGATACAGCGGCGGAGTCGGCGATGAACGCTGCTTTGGCACAAACGGCCCAAACCTATCGCACATCTCAGAAGTTGGGAGTTAGCCAGGCGTTGAGGGAGGAGATTAAGAACGGCTTCATGGACATGATGAAGTTGCTGAACGACGTCCTTAGGCTAGCCGAGAGCAGACCGCTGCTCCAGGAGAGCGCAAGTAGCCAAGCATCGATGTTCCCACTCCGTCGTGTCCAGAATGGCCCAGCGGAAATTCGTCAGCGGCAGGAGACTGAGAAATGCTGCCGAAGATCGCCGGAATTGCCGCCCAGGCAGCGACCTCGACCGCGGGGAATGACTGTCCGGGGATCTATAGAAGCCTCAGTCAGGAACCGGAGTACCATCCGCAGGCAGGAGCCATCGCCACGCACGGCAGTGGCGGATAGAGGATCTAATGGCTGCGGATTTCCGGGACGTGCCGCGGTTCTATGCCAACGCTGGAGCCGGCAACGAGAACCGAAACATCCGAGTATCCCTTTGGAATGTACGATGGCCATTCCGTAGACGATTTCGTGTTCCGTCTGGAGTTCCTGCAGCGGCAACATCAGTGTCCGTGGAATGATGTTCTGCGGAACTTCCACGTCCTCTTATCGGGCAGATCGAAGGAATGGTATTGAGTACACGTACGCCAATCCAGAGTGGAACTTGGGTCCAGCTGCGCAGGGCTCTGATGGATCGGTTCCACCAGACGGTGGAACGGATGTACTAACGGTGGACAAACTTCGGGAGGAATGCGTCGAAGTATAGAGGAATTTCGGTCGTCGAGGGCGCGCTGCTTACTTGCAGCAGATCGATCCATTATCGGACGCTTGGAGCTGCCTGTGAAGTACAAAGGCGTAAGTAAGCCGGTTATGTTTTACCTTTGCCCATGCTTGAACAAGCTGCTTACTTCGGAGTCGACTTCTGGCGGGCGTTCGGACTAGCTTCAGCCGTCGTAGGGAAGACGGTGGCGAGAGGTGTCAAGGCAGCTGAAAAAATCCATGCCAGCCAGATCGAGCACTACGCCGAGCAGGAAGATGAGGACGAGGTAAGGGAGGAACCCGAATCCTGGAGTCTTTCTGCGGAGGAAAAGCTGGCATTCGACAAGGTCAAGGAGGAGGTCCTTACCTTCAAAACGGATGGCCTTGGCCACCAGCATGGAGAGGCATTCCATTGAGCTGATGGAAGGAGCTCAGGTGTTCAAGGATCGTTTGTATTCGATGTCTCCGGCGCAGCAAAAGGTGGTCGAAGATGAAATCGATAAGATGCTGGAGCTGGGTGTTATCGAAGAGAGCAAAAGAAAGCAATCGCACAACAGTAGTGTCGAAGCCAGGGAAAGACAGGTTCTGTCTGGATGCCCGGAAGTTGAACGCATTGACCATTAAGGATGCATACGCCCTGCTAGTATTGATGGAATCCTCTCCAGGATAGATCAGACGCATTACATCTCCAGCGTAGACCTCAAGTTTGCGTTTTGGCAGATTGATCTGGATGACAGAAGCTAGAAGTACACTGCGTTCACGGTTCCTGGCAGGCCGTTGTACCAGTTTCGAATGATGCCATTCGGGCTGTGCAACGCGGCACAACGCTTGGTGCGGCTCATGGATTGGGTTATACCAGCGGAGCTCAGATCAAACGTCTTCGCATACTTGGACGACCTGCTAATCCTCGCTCCAGATTTTCAGACGCACCTAAAATACTTGCGTCGAGTAGCCCACAGTCTGAAAGCAGCCGGATTGACCATAGGGTTGAAGAAGTCGAAGTTTTGCTTCAAATCGTTGACTTACCTAGGGTTTATAGTCGGAGGTGGTCTGCTGCGGATGGATCCTGGACGTGTTTCGGCAACTCAGAAGATGCCTTACCCGAAGTCAATGAAGGAAGTACGAGCCTTCCTCAGCACAGCGGGATGGTATCGACGGTTCGTCAAGAACTTCGCTACGCTAGCCGCACCACTCTCCGAGTCCTTAATTTTCCTTAAGCCTCAACGCCACACAGGCAGTAGACTACCCGAAGCTGGCCTTGATTGCAAGAAACATTTCTACATCCAGTGCGACACATCCCACGTTGGTGTCGGCGCGGTATTGTTTCAGCGGAACCAGGACGGAGACGAGCAGCCTTTCGCGTTCTTCCCGGCCAAGGTGAACAAACACCAGGTGAATTACTCGGTCACGGAAAAGGAGTGTCTGGCGGTCATCCTAGCCCGTATTTAGACCGTATGTGGAAGGGATGCCGTTCACATGTATTATGGATCACGCCAGCCTAAAGTGGTTGATGACGATGAAGGATCTGTCCGTACGACTCGCAAGGTGGTCTCTCCAGCTGCAGGGCTACGATTTTAGCATTGAACATCGCAAAGGCAGCGAGAACGTAGTTGCTGACACTCTATCCCGCATCATCGAGGAGGTCCTGGATCCGACAGAGTTACTGGGATTCGAGACGACCGAATTTGCTGCGGAAGATTACATGGAGTTCATGCAAGACGTGGAGTCCAACAGGGAGCACTTACCGGACCTCAAGGTGGACGGCGGTCTAATCTTCAAGCGCATGAGTAATCCGAAAATGGACGAGGAATTGGAAGGAAGCAGTGGATCCCGTAAAGCCTGACCCACAGCTTGATAGAGCGTGGTCATTCGAAACCCAAGGCTGGCCATGGGGGGATGACGAAGAGCTTGGAGACCCTGCGACGCCAGTTCTATTGGCCAGGGATGACTATCCAGGTGCGTGAATACGTCTGGGGTTGCGAGGTGTGCAAAGAGTCCAAGGCGCCAAACTTCAGGATGCAGGTCGGAATCGGAAGAAGGGTAGAGACGGAAAAGCCATTCCAGAAACTCTTCATCGATTTTCTGGGCAAGTATCCGAGGTCCAAGAGTGGACACGCTTGGATATTCATCGTGGTGGTCCATTTCTCCAAGTGTACCTTATTTAAGGCGATAATGGAGGCGACGGCGTCAAACTTTGTAAATTTCTTGGTAAACGAAGTATTTTACAAGTTCGGGGTGCCTGAGACGATACATTCCGACAACGGCAAACAGTTCGTGTCCAAGGCGTTTGAGAAGATGATTGATGGCTTCGCTATGCAGCAAATGAAGACTTCAGTATATTCACCACAGAGCAATGCCGAGGAGAGGGTAAAAAGGAATGTCTTGGCCGCAATTCGCAGCTTCTTGGGCGAAGATCACCGGGAATGGGATGCACATCTGCCGGAGGTTGAGGTGGCCATCCGAAGCACTGTCCACTCAGCCACAGAAGAAGCGCCGTTCTTCACCGTATTCGGCCATCATATGTTCCTAACGGTTCGAGCTACAAGCTAGCCAGGCAACTCAGGTCCCTGTGCGACCATGAAATGGCGGGAATGCAGACCAAGGACAAGATACGGGTACTCCTCGCCAAGGTTCATAAGCAACTGGAGGCATACGAGATGAGCCGGCAACGCTATGATAAACGAGCTTGTGTGCTGCTCGCAAAGCCAGGCCAAGAAGTCTTCCGCCGCAACTTCGTGCTGAGTTATTTCAGCAAATCCAAGTTTGCTCACAAGTTCCTGAAAGCCAGGGTGGTCAATTCCGTCGGGTGCAATGCATACTTGATGGAGGACCACCAATGCCGCAGTCTGGGAGTGTATCACGCCAAGGACATCCGGTTGTGATCTGAAAGAAGGAAAAACAAAGTATACGAGCATCGCGATCACATCTGCTATACTTCCCGTCATGCGTGAGCCCCGCGTTAGGCGCCGATCGAACTGCAGGATGGTATCAGTGCCGTGTTGAGTCCCATCCTATCTCCAAAGCTACCAATTATTTCGTCGCTCTGCTGATACTCCGGGTAGCGCCTCTAGAAATCTTTGGTTGATGTTGCAATTGTAGTCGATAATGGGAGGGATTCTATCGATAGGTTAGGTCGATAGGGCGATACCTGCAGCAGCGGGAAGAATCTGACGGGCGATCTGGCCATTTGAGGATTAATCCCGGTTCGCTCTGTGATTACCTTAAATGGCATTCATGGCACTCCAATGACCCAATTTTAGGAGAGGCCATGTAATATGGCGGGGGAGGAACGATGATGATCAGCACATATTAGTATAGTCGCAGCCATATTGTCTAACCAGGCAGATGCCGCTGGAAGTTCTAAGATACATTTTTCGTGCTTAAAACTAAATAAAAGTGAGCGATAGGAAAGTTAACATGTTAGTTCGATATTTATTAATAATCATCTATAGGGCAGCCGGGGTCCCAACACAAAGCGCCCCGGGATATATACTTGGGAGCTCCACGGTTTTCTGCGCGATTTCTCCATGCATACCAGCCACCTGCCAGCAACCGGTGTCCGCTCGACCCGCACAGATGACCAGCCATAATCGCCTATCACAGTCGACGCCGACGACATCCAGCATTTTCCGGTGAGTCCGTTCCGGAATACCACGTCCACCTCATTTGGAAACGTCCAGCCGTCGCAGCGCGGCATTGAGAAGTACCGCCATTTTTTCTGGCAGCCGAACCTCGGACTGCCTTTGAGCCCTTGAATTTGGTTGCTAATGCGAAAACCACCTATGTGTGAATAGGGTATTACACAAGAGATTTTACATTTCTGAAGCCTAGTACTTAGATCGACTAAGAGTTTCACTAGTCAAAAAATGCTTTTCTTTGTAGTGTGACCGAAGTTCTCAAAGTTCACCCGCAATGCATGTAGCATGGTCTTACTGTCTTGTTGCCAAACGGAAAACAAATCAATTGGAGCAATTTAAAAATGAGGAGTCTGCTGGTGCACAACAAAAAAAAATGGAATGCTCATTGAATGTTATCGTCCCACGGATGCTTCGTTATCTTTCTCGCGCCATCTGTAGAAAACAGCTCGGAATCCCAATAGGCATATTGGAACTTGAGGGCTTGTTCCTCCTGATGCTGCAGGAAGTCGCCCAGCATCATGGCAATGGCACCTCCAGCTGTCCCTTAGCGGGCGCCCTTTTTTCCTCCTCCCTAAAGAAGCCAGCGCGTCCTCCAACTCCGCTGCAGCTGCCAAATAGCTGATAGAGATGGAGTCCTGTGGTTCCCCAAAAGAGAGCTCGTTCTGGTGGTTCTGCTAAAAAGATACTTCTACGTGCGTGTTTCGTATCACGGTAAGCTGGGGTAAGCTCTTATTTTATACATAGGTATTGCATAGGCAACTTAAGGTGGGCTAAATTAGGGTATTTGTCGGGTGTTTGGTATTTTACGGTATACTTACCTGTCGCTGACGGTCAATCACTAGGGAAATAAACAAGTTGTGCTGTTGTACAGCACAAGCACTTAATAATAATATGTCATGACCAGGGCGTAGGCAATTGGATTTTGGTGGTGTTGCGGCTCGAATTTGAGCCCGATAGTTAAGTTAGTACTTAATCGATAGCAATTGGGCCCACTAGAAATTGTTGAAATTGAAAGTCATGGAGTGTGGGAGGTTATACTGCGGTAAGAAACTGTTATATTTTAAGCTATTGTAATTGAATTTGTAATCTCCCACAGAATAAAATTTATACTATGCTATACAGTCCTACATTCAAGCGTTGCCCTTGTTTGTTGTGGATCGGGTCCGTGTATATTGTAGGAAACTCCCAATTTTGTTTCGACAGTGGTATTTTATTTGCAGTCAGGCGGACTACCGTGGATCCTAACCTACAGTCAGGCGTACTGTGTTGAGGTACGACTGACTTGGCGACTTGCGCTTATGGCTTTGGCATTTAGCGGTCATTAGCTAGAGTTGCCGGATCGCGCTTGTGCGTGTACATAGAAGACCCGACAAAGTGATCTTGGAGTGCAGTCACAACGGACTGCACTGGAACGCAAATTGGCGTTGAACACCGCTTGGAGCGGATTAATTCGATCACCTGGAGAATTCCATCGAACCCCAGGCGTGGGTCGCATTTGGCGCAGGCAGCGCAGGTCATAGTTGGATGCAACTGGCGTCACTGGATACGTCGTGGGATAAGTGCCTGGAGGAAGATGATGCTGCGTTGCCCCAGAAGGAGTCCTCATCTGAACGATGAACAGGAAAACGTGAGTGCGACGGAACGTCGCAAGATGGCGGCCGAGGCAGTGGAGCCCCGGCGCCATTTAGCCAGTCGGCAAGTTTAGGTGCCACCAACATGGGCTCTGGGCAATCGCAGAGCAGGAAACCCAAGATGGCCGACCTCTTGGAGAGGATCGCCGAGTTGGAGAAGGATTTGGAGCGCGCTCGCGGCGCAAATACGGAGCGCGCTGATCCCGCTATATCGAGTGCCGTTAGTGCGAGCCAGCCGCCATTTGCAACCGGCTTGTTCATACCTATCCCAACAAGTGTGGCAGCAGTGAGACCGCCATCTTGGAGCGGATCTCAAACGGTACCGTGTACACTGTACAGTTACAGAGAACTGCACGACGAGAAGCAGCTACGCGTCGCCACACTGCGCTACCGGTACATATGCCACGCACGTGAGTAACCTAACGGTCAGCGAAGGCAGAGCAGCATTTGGGTAACCCTACCCTGATGGAAGACCTTGTGGACAAACTCCCAACAAGCAAACGAGTGGAGTGGGCAAGGCATGCTGTTACAATCAAGCCCTTTCCAACTATTGTGGATTTTAGTTCGTGGCTGACGGACTATGCGAACGTGGTCTGCGTGGTAGCAGATATAGATGGATCTGGAAAGGAGCCGAGGCGTCGACTGCTTCATGCTAGCATCGACCGGGATCAGGAAGAGCAACAGGAAAGTTCCCAAAGAAGTTGCCCAATTTGTGGAAGGCAACATGCAGTCTTGGACTGCCAACAGTTTATTGGAGCCGCGCCTACAGAGAGGTGGAGGCTCGCCAGAAGACACCGACTATGTTTTATGTGTCTGAGGATCGGGCACATGACGGGATCCTGCACTGCGACAGGAGAGTGCCCTGTTAATGGATGCTGGAGGAAGATTCATCGACTTCTGCATGGAGCAGACAACGGCTTCAAGAGACCGCCACAGCGAGGCGGCAATTGGAGAAGCAACGATCGGGACCAACGGGCGTTTGGACCGAGGCAAGGCGTACGAGTGGATGAAGGAACATTGTCATCAGCGGATGCTCAACCGACGCCGGAAACGAATTTAAGCTGTGTCGACGAGGACAGAGAACGACTACTGTTCCGCATACTGCCGGTGACGCTATACGGAGGTGGGAAGCAGGTGGATACATACGCCCTGCTGGATGAAGGTTCTTCGGTGACGATGGTCGACAACGAGCTGCTTGGAGAGCTAGGCGTACAAGGAGAACGTCGTCAGCTGAATATACAATGGTTTGGAGGTAAAGCCACCAGGGAGCCTACTAGCGTGGTGCGTCTGCAAATTAGTGGAGCAGGCAAGTCCACCCGACATGTACTGAGAAACGTGTATGCCGTTTCGAATTTGAGTTTGCCGATGCAGAGCTTGCGTCGACAAGATGTGAGGAGCGTATACAAGGACGCTCGACTTCCGATGAAGTCCTATGAGAACGCAGTACCGAAGCTGCTGATTGGACTGGATCATGGCCATTTAGGATTGCCATTGAGGACAAGACGGCTTGCCAAAGAAGCACCGTATGCGGCCGCAACCGAACTAGGATGGGTTGTTTTTGGGCCTAAAGGAGGACGACGAGATACGCAATCACCGAGGTCATGTCTGCTAGCCACGTCGGTGGAGGATAACGTGGAACGAATCGTCGAGAACTACTTTGAGATCGAGAACTTTGGTGTGAAGGCGGCGCCAGCGGTCGCAGCCAGCGACGACGTGAGGGCCCAGCAGATTTTGAATGACACTACGGTGAGAGTTGGCCGTCGCTACCAGACGGGATTATTATGGAAAACGGATCACATTGTGCTGCCAAGTAGCTACGAGATGGCGTACAATCGGCTGATCCATATTGGAAAGAAAATGAAGCGAGACGGGCAGTTTGCCCAGGAATATTCCCGGATTATGAAGGATTACGTATCCAAAGGCTACGCAAAGCGTTTGGAACGACAGGATATCGCAAAGGAGAGCGACAGGATTTGGTACTTGCCACATTTTGGAGTGGAGAATCCCAACGAGCCGGGAAAGATACGACTGGTATTTGATGCAGCGGCACGAGTTGGAGACGTGTCGTTGAATTCAGCGCTGAGCAAAGGTCTGCAACACTACAAGCCCTTGGTATGTATTCTTTTCCACTTCAGAGAAGGCGCAGTCGGAGTTTGCAGCGACATCATGGAGATATTTCATCAGGTGCTGATCCGACCCGAGGATAGATGTGCGCATCGATTTCTGTGGAGAGATGGGGATGACAAGCGGGACCCCGACGTGTATGAAATGCGCGTGATGACATTTGGAGCAGCATGTTCACCGAGTGCTGCACATCATGTGAAGACCGTGAATGCCAAGCGATTCATGGATTCGGATCCCTACCACTACGTGGACGACTATGTTTCGCCACTGAGTGCGAAGCTATTGAAGTAGCTACCAGAGTGATGGAGATACATGCACAAGGCGGACTTGAGCTGTGCAAGTTTTCGTCGAGTTCCCCTGCTGTGGAGAGGATGCTCGGACCAAGTGAACACGACCAGAGTATTGGATGGGGTGAAGCCAAGCAGAAGATTTTGGGAATGAGGTGGCAGCCAGCCACAGACGACTTCAGATTTCGAGTGCAGTACCATAAAGTGGCACCCATCGTATTGGATGGCGTTCCCACAAAGCAGGAATTCCTGAGCATGGTTATGTCAACGTTCGGTCCCTTGGGATTTCTTTGTTGCCTGATGGTAACAGCGAAGCTATTATTGCGAGAAGTCTGGAGAAGGAAGATCCCAAGGGACGATCCACTACCGGATGATATGTACAATGCCTTTATGGATTGGCGTAAGGAGATGGAGAAAGTGGATCAGTTCCGGAGCTCACGTCACTATTTTGGACATGGGCAAGTGAAGGCTACTGAGATGCACGTCTTAGTGGATGCGAGTCAGTCAGCGCAAAGACGAAGTGCGCGCCTATGCGAACGATGACGATTCCATGGCTGGAGCTGCAGTCAGAAGTTCTTGGTATAAGACTGATGGACACCGTCAGGGAGGACCACGGTGTGGCTATCAGTGACATTGTATTATGGAGCGACTCAAAGACAGTGCTGCGATGGATTGGCAGTACACACAGGCGCTACAAGCAGTTCGTCGGAAACAGAGTAGCGGAAATTTTAAAGTCAACGAAGGTGGTCCAATGGAGATGGCTACCGTCCGCCGACAGTGTGGCGGATGATGCGACCACGTCGCGATGTAGCGTGGACTTGAGCGAGGAGTCACGCTGGCTAAATGGACCGGCATTCCTGAGGAGACCAGCGGCGAGCTGGCCAGGATCTGCACCCAGCGACGAGGCGGATGCAGATGATGAAAAAGAAATGCCGAGTGAGTTTGTGCTCATTGGATCAAGTGAGACCTTTATACCGTTTCAGAGATTCTCAAGGACAGCAGCCTGAGTCCTAAGGTTCACGCGTCGATGCCGTGGACAACGAGATGAGCTTGAGAACTATGGCCTCACAGCAGCGGATTGTGAGGACGCTGAGAATCTACTGATTCGGAAGGCGCAACATGAGGCGTTTCCCGACGAGTTGCGGGCCGCTGAGAATAGACTGGAAGTCGCTAGACGGAGCGACATATGTGGACTGGAAGAGCGCGACCGATGCCGCCAATTATGGGACTCGTGCCGGAGGATCGTCTGGAGGCCAATGGTTGGCCATTCAAGAGTACAGGTCTTGACTACTTTGGACCACTGCTGGTAACCGTTGCTCGGCACCAGGAGAAGCGGTGGGTGGCGTTGTTTACGTGCCTGACGACCAGAGCGATACATTTCGAGCTGGCACATGACCTGTCAACGGATTCCTGCATTATCGTGATCAGAAATTTTGTCTGCCGTCGAGGGCCAGTTCATAGACTGCGCAGCGACAACGGCAAGAACTTCGTGGGAGCTAATAGAGAGGCCAAAAAGTTTGCGGAGGTATTTGAACCCGAGAGGATCCAGATGGAGCTGTCGAGCAAAGGGATTGACTGGATCTTCAATTGCCCAGCGATCCCGTCAGAAGGCGGAGTCTGGGAACGAATGGTGCAGTGCGTGAAGCCATTGTAATTGAATTTGTAATCTCCCACAGAATAAAATATGTACTACGCCATACAGTCCTACATTCAAGCGATGCCCTTGTTTGTTGTGGATCGGGTCCGTGTATATTGTAGGCAACTCCCATTCTTGTTTCGACAGGTGGTTTATCCACCGCGAGAAGACTTTTTTTAAAACTTGGCTTGTCAAATTTTTAAAAATATCGTTTCGGTGATATTTGGTTTTTGAAAAAATATCATAATGATATTTGAAAATATCAATTTAAAATATCGATAATATTTTATATATTTTCAAAATATTTGAATTTTAATAGAAGAGGACATCACAGGCAGCTCAATTAAAATTCACAGAGCAGAGTACCCTTAATATGTTGCTTTTACAAACAAGATATGAAGAAATTCAATAAATCGAAGTATGTTATCAAATCAATTTCACATTTTTTATTAAATTCAAGAATGCTATAATGAAAGCTTAGCTTCTTTGTATATTTTGATGCAATAATAATAATCAAAATGTGCAATCAATAATCAAAATGTCCTTTTGAGAATCAAAAAATTGTGTTATAGTGTTTTTCTTGAATTTATAGGGGTTCAAAAATCCCAAAAACCATTAGAAAGGACCAAAATATCACTTTCAAAAAATATAGATATTCGATATTTCGGCCAAAACAATATCGCTATGATAATATTTTTTAAAATTTATCATCGACATATCGATATTTTTATATATTTTCGACATTCCTATTTAATACCCTATTCCCACAGAGATCCATCCACCATCTACATCCTGTTGAACGGAAGGTCGAAATGGTTTCTCCGTTCCAAAAATTTTTCAGCAATTCCGGCTTTAAAATTTGATAGACCTTAACGGACACTTTTATGAAATAAGTAGGCCATATTTTTTCGGTGCTACTCTTCATTTTTGTTTTTGAC
This sequence comes from Drosophila subpulchrella, assembly GCF_014743375.2. NCBI lineage: Eukaryota > Metazoa > Arthropoda > Insecta > Diptera > Drosophilidae > Drosophila > Drosophila subpulchrella. Next base: position 705,740 of record NW_023665686.1, read on the forward strand.
AGTGAAAATTGAAACATTCACTACGAAAGCATATAAATTGATTACGAGGAACATTTGAAAATGGATGGTGCCCAAGCAATAGGTATGTTTTGATCAGTTCTTATCGGATTGTAGATGAACTCTGTGGGAACCGGGGTTCATACCGTCTGTACGCAGCCGCTTTAAAACGCTGTTGCAACTTTGAGCGGATTCATGTGCACATTGAGAATCGCTGCAGCGAACAGCTGATCGGCATAAGCAAGCCATATCCAAAGGGGGAGGACGTGCAAATTCAGATGCTCCGAAAAAAATGGAAAACAACGCAAAACTAAATACACTTTGTACGCTAGCATGTGGAATGTTTCAGCGCCACATGATTTTTGTATTGCTATTGGCAAATCGATCAAGGATAAGATTTCCATTCAGTCAAGCGTTGTGGAAATTTCACCAGCTAGAACCTTTTATGTTTTAATAGCACCTTCCTTGCATACGGTTCTTTGACTATATCCTTTTTTAACAACAATTTTGGGAATTGGCTGCGCCTTTAAATGCCTTTTTCTTTAGATAAATAATGTACGCTTGTGTTGCAATTGGAGTCGATAATGGGAGGGACTTTATCGATAGGTTAGGTCGATAGGGCGATAGTTGCAGCAGCGGGAAGAATCTGGCGGGCGATCTGGACATTTGTGGATTAATCCCGGTTCGCTCTGGGATTACCTTAAATGGCCCCATATATCCAATGACCCAGTTTTGAGAGAGGCCATGAAATATGGCGGGGGGAGGAACGAGGAATTTATCCGGAGTTAGACCCGAGAGCCTTATTTGTCCTCGTCGTTTGCCTAAAATCAGAAAGGTCGCGAGTATTAGTTAGATGGTATAGTTTACTTTTTTGTCCCATCCCTTCTTTTCCCCTGGAGCTCCTCAGGACTAAGTGACCATACACACGCGCACCGCGTATGTTTATTTTGAAGGCCGTGTTTCCATGCGAGCTCTACCAATAAGTGACTGGTAGAGCATAACTTTCCGCGGCGCCTGTACCCTTTTCCAGAAAAACAAATCCTCTGCTTTGACGGCGTAGATATTAAAGACGGCGGCCAGGTTTCGGTCTTAAAGGCTGAGGGAGGATATATCAGTTAAGAGTAGTGTGAGTAAGCTTTCCCAGTGGGGGAGATGGAACCGTCTTAGTCGCGAGGAGGAGGCTCCTCCAACCGAGAATGGGTGGTGCCATGCAGCATCTTGAGGGCATCTATGGTTGAGTGGGAGCGCTTGGCTGGGTCATCGATAGCCACCAAATTTAATCCATTTTTCTGTCAATGCTTGTAGATATTTACCTTTGTTTACGTTTTTGTTCTTGGTGATGACCGATGGTTTAGTAATGTGAGACCGCGGAGCTATCGATATTTATCTTGCGAGCTGTGGCATTAGGGGTACCCTGCCATTGAGATCAGACTGAGCTAGCGGCACTGCCACCGAAAATAAGCAGTGCGTAACATTTTAATGCAACAGGTGCCAAGCCTTGTCAAGAAGGACATAAGCTGAAGGTTGGGCATTCTTTTAAGAAAGAGCATAGCAATACTTATTTTCAAGATGAGATCAACTGCTGGGTTCCGAGCCGTTAAGAGGCTCTTTGGGCCTGCACTAGCAACAATTTCCTTACAACGGCGCATTCACAGTGCCAATGCATTACCTTCTCAAAAAAAAACCGAAAAATATTACTGAATGAAACACTGGAATACTGAATCGATTTGCGCGAGCGGTCCCATTTTCCGCTGCAGCGAGTTGTAAAGACTTTATCCCGTCTCTTTCCTATACGTTTATTTCTTATGTAGGAAAAAGTCGCTGATGCGGAATTTGGTCGCTGATATGAGAACGCCGTATGTCTGAACAGGGTATCATATATTTCAAAATTCCCAACCGCTTCCAACGGATGGAATCAACGGGATATGGAGTCCAATCTTTCGAAGCACTTGGGATTTTTGACAAACGTGAAACTCCGATTCCCACATGGCACATCCACCATATACCATCCCATAGCAGCTGATCTGGAGACCTGTGGCAAACCAAACCTGTTGCTTCTGCGCCTCCCATATTTAAATGTAAAACTCCGAACTAACATTCGATAACAGCTGATCTGGCTAATCGAACCAAGCCTGTTGCATCTGTGATTTCCATTTTCGAATTTTTCCTGTCATCATTGTTTACGTTGTCGTAGTGAATTTTTCAATTACAGAGATGCACCGAGCAAACATCGCCGTACTATCGCATAAAAGAGCCCGTCAAATTTGGATGGGGAACTAACAGGGAAATCTTCTGAACGGCAAAACCTTATGGACCTTATGGACCTTATGGAGTGGTGGGTGGATCTCTGTGGGAAGACGCTATTAACCGTAAATTTCTAAAAAGTTTGTTAATTTAAGCCTAGTACTCAGATCGGCTAAGAGTTTCACTATTCGAAAAATCTTATTCTTTGTAGTGTGACCGAAGTTTTCAAAGTTCACCAGCAATGCATGTAGCATGGTCTTACTGTCAAGTTGCTTGGCTTGTTGCCAAACGAAAAACAAATCAATTGGAGAAAGTTAAAAAGGAGGAGTCTGGTGGTACACAAAGTAAGTAAAATAAAAATAAATGGAATGTTCCACGAATGTTTTTATTTATGTAAATTTGTAGTTTAAAGCTTCCTTAACGTCCCACGATTGCTTGGGTTAGGCGTCCCTTTTCATCTGCACTGACCTCCTATAACCGTTTTTGGGGTTTTTCTTCCATTTAAAATTTTTAAATTAAATTAAATTTCTTATTCTTTGGGCCGCGGCTAACGGCGTTCATCGAAAATTCACTCCCGAAATGTGGTATTTTTTCTGGTATTTCCTTAGCTCATCTGAGTACCGCGTTAAAAAACAGACCCGACGAAAAGCTTTAGCCGCCTGTTTGCCTCTCGCTCACTCCTATGGTTAGCTCGCGGTTTTCGTCGATGTGAGTACTAGGCTTTAGCCTAGTACTCAGATCGGCTAATAGTTTTACTAGTCGAAAAATTGTATTCTGTGTAGTGTGACCGAAGTTTTCAAAGTTCACCCGCAATGCATGTAGCATGGTCTTACTGTCAAGCAGCTAGGTTTGCTGCCAAATGGAAAACAAATCAATTGAAAAAATATAAAAGCGTCTGCTGGTACAAAAATAATCTTAAATAGAAATAAAAAGAATGTTCAATGAATGTTTTTATTTATGTAAATTAGTAGTTTAAGGCTTCCTTCTCGTCCCACGGATGCTTCGCTATCATTCCCGCCCCACCGCAGTCCAGCCCCGAGTCTCAATAGGTGTACTGGACCTAGAGGAAGTGGGAGCCGGATCGTGAACGGGGTTGATCCGCTGATGCTGCAGGAAGTCGCCCAGCATCCTGGCAGTGGCTGGCTATGTCTTCTCCAACTGTTCCTTAGCGGGCGCCCTATTTTCCTCCTCCCTATAGAAGCCAGCGGGTCCTCCAGCTGCCAAGTAGCTGGTGGTGGTGATGTCCGGAGTCCTAATGGAGAGGTGGTCGGAGATCGTTTTACTGATGGTTCTGCTAAAAAGATACTTCTATTAGTGCAACGCAACCAAATTCTTTTGGCCAGATCATACTTTCATTGCGAGGACACGCCCTTAGCTCATTTGAGTATCGCGATGAAAAACGGACCCGACGAAAAGCGTTATCCGTGGATTTGCCTCTCGCTCACTCCTATGATTAGCTTGCATCTTTCGTCGATGTGAGTACTTGGCTTTTGTCTTAAGAAGTCTTGTCTCGTTAAAGAATACAAAAAAACTTATTCAATTAAAATAGTTGCTCAGTTTTTGATGTTATTAAATACTGGAAACAATGTAACACATCTTGTTTAAATACTTACTGCAATTGTATAAATTTAAATAGAAAATTACAATTGAAATAATTTTTGACTTTTTATTTCCTGATACTGAAATTGTGTTTAATGGTGTTTCTATGTCTGGAGGTATTTTTTATCGTTATCGATGGGGTCACACTGAAAATCATATATTTACTTCTTCGTGTTTCAAGAATGTAAGTCAAGATTGATTCATTGCGTACTGTAATTCCAATTTCTGAAAAGTATTGCGTTCATGTGATTATTCAAAATTCCTAGACCATTTGATAACAATGAGTAAAGTTCGTTATCAGCGTCCCCTTAATTTTGAGAAATGTATGTACAATGGGTACGCTTATTGCTATCATTAAAAATCATTTGATTTAAGCTCCCGAAAGTGATGGTGAACTCAGAAAACGTCAGGAAATAGAAGGACTTATTGAACAAAGCATCGACCAACATCTTGCGTTGGATGTGCTTGTAAAGTTGTCCGTGACGCCTCACGGATTGGTCAACGACCATTTGCGCAGAATTTTGTGGCCGCAATTGGCAGGTGTCGACGTAAACAGCTTAGAACTAGCTCCAGCTCTCGACAAGTTGCAACTCCACCCTGAATATAATCAGGTTGTATTGGATGTAAATCGTTCTTTAAAGAGATTTCCACCTGGTATTCCGTATGAACAACGCATTGCACTGCAAGATCAACTTACTGTTATGATTTTACGAGTAATCCATAAGTACCCTAATTTGAGGTATTATCAAGGTTATCACGATGTCGCTGTCACATTTCTGTTGGTGGTTGGCGAAGAAATAGCTTATGCCATAATGGAGCACCTCTCCAAAACGCATTTTTCAGAATGTATGCAGGAGACGATGGAAGCCACTCAGAGACGGCTTATGTTTATTTGGCCTGTCATTAAGTTTGAAAATCCAGAACTTTTTAAGTTTTTGCAAAGATCAACGGTCGGAACGTTATTCGCGTTGCCATGGTATTTGACTTGGTTTGGACACAGTTTAAATTCCTATAAAGCTGTAGTCCGTTTATATGACTATTTTTTAGCATCGCCTATTTATACACCAATATTTGTAACAGCTGCGATTCTACTGTATCGGTCAAATGAAATACTGAAAGAGGACTGTGATATGGCATCAGTGCATTGTCTTTTATCAACGGTATATAATGGTTCTAAAAAACATTCATATCTTACGACTACAATTTTTTTAGCTACCCGAAGATTTGCCCTTTGAAGAGCTTTTAAAAACTTCTAATCAGCTTATGAATAAGTATAGCTTAACAGTAGTAGAGCAAGATGTTGAAAAACTTATTTACCAAGAGTAAGTACATTTTGATAGCTGTATAAATTTAAAAAAAATATTTATTACTTGCAATAGAAAAAAACAGCGGACAGCTGAGGAAAATATGGTCATAGAACGACGGCGGAAGATACCTGGGCCAACCACAGCAAATCAAATTTCTAGCATAAGCCAATGGCTTACAAATATGTTTACTTCAAAGTCGGTGATATTTACAAGTGCGATTTCTATTGTTGTAGGTGTATGTGCATATTATTACAAGAATCAGTACTTGGCGGCAGGTATAAGCTGAGTTTTAACTGCTTATTCTTGTCTTCATTTAAATATGATCTATATTTTGCGGATTAACCAAATTCTCCCAAAATTTAGTTTAATGATAGGTGTTCGGTTTTTGTAAAATAAGATTAACAAAATAATGCTTGATATAAAAACAAAGTTTATATTATTTATTTTTTATTCGAATGGGATAAACAATTTCCTCTTAGAGTTAAAGGGTATACTAAATTCGTCGGAAATTATGTAACAAGTAGAAAGAAGCGTTTCCGACACCATAAAGTATAGAAATATATTCTTGATCAGGATCACAAGCCGAGTCGATCAAGCCATGTCCGTCTGTCCGTTTGGATGAACGCTGAGATCTCGGAAACTATAAGAGCTAGGACCACAAACTTCAAAAATCGTAAGTATGAACGCGGATACCTTGTTGGAATAGGTTACCAGGTAGGTTCCGGATATTTTTTGGTCTCGCCCTTGGTCGTCGATTATGGTCATGTTGGCATCGTTCACGATGAGGGTGCCGTGATCGACTATGGTAACTGGATCCACATGACCTGGGAGCGTGGAGCAGTGCGCAATAGCCCCAGAGACTATTTGTTGGGCGCAGGTGCCATTTTGGAGCTCCCTGCTGAAGCCGATGTTGAGGTTTCGTTTTGGGCATTCAGCGACTAGGTTTCCATTTTCGAAGTCCAGGATCTTTTTCTGGTGCTGAACCGGATAGACTGTTATCTTCTTACATATGTATAAATTTAGGACTAGGGAATTTAATGAGAAAATGTAGAATTCCAGAATTTTGAAAAACACTAATGATAGATACTTCTAATAATTCTATCAAACTAACGTCAATAGGCTGTCTGTTCCTGAATTCGCCAATATCGGAACTATCCAGAATCGCTGGACTTACGATGTTTAATTTTGCTAGGGCTAAGCCCATTAAAATGTTTTCTAGATCCGTGATTACAATTCTATTTTTTGCTAGAATAATTTCCAAAAGGTGGGTTTCTTTATCTGTTTCGAATTTTTGGACTTGGTTCATCGCATTTGCGAGTTCATTTAGACGTTTCTGAAATTTTATATTTTTTTTTTATATATATATTAAGTTACTTCCTTCCGTGAAGAAATTTTGATATTTAATTCTGTTTGTCCTTCATCTGTTCTCATTAGTTGTTCTTGATTGAATTTTATATATATTTACATGAGTCGTTCTTCGCCCGAATAAAAAATCAGGAGATTTTTTATATTGGTTGGTTATTCTTTATTAGAACGTTGGAAAAAGACTAATTGTATGTTACAGAATTGGTTAGAATGAATCCTCGGTTTGCGTCTTAGAATTTACTGTTAGTGCATTAGGTGACGCAATCGCAAGTGGATGATGCGATCGCCACTTCTTTGTTTATGTTTACATAATTCGGTCTTATTAGATTTTGCGATCTTATTGGATTTTTACGTTTATGGAATTACGTCATTGTTGACATTCGGACTTAATCAATTTTCTTTGTTTGTTTGCATTGCGGGATTTCGAGCTTCTGTATCGTTTTTAATCAAAGCCGAAATTGGCGATTCTGTTTATTTGTGAACGGTTTCGTTCTTTGAACTGGTGGCCGTTGAGAAATCGCAGTGCAGACACGTCACTCCCCCATCACTTAGACAAAATCGTATGGTTGTTTATGTGATTTTGGGGTATAGTTGTGGTATTTCTTGTAACTCTTGTGTTTCTATTGTTGGGTCGTCACCTTTTGTGTTATTGTATTTTATAAGTATTCTTTTAGGTATTTCCTTAAATTTATAAAGTAGGTACAGTGATACACTTAATATTAAGAGACCCAGTGTTACAATTACAATTATTTTATAAATCTGGTTTTCTTTATTTTGTTCAAAAAATATTTCTTTTGCTTGGATGTATGATATTGGGTCTAATTTGGTGACATTATTTCTTGTGTATATGCTTTGTGTGTAGTCAGAATTATAATTGCTTATGGATAAATCGTTAATTGCAATTGAGCAATTGTGTATTTTGATCATATTGTTTCCTTCAATTACAATTTCATTTTTAATACAATTTTGATTTAGTATAGTTTTTGACAAATTCCATGTAACCATGATATTTGGTTCGACATAATTAATTTGGGCAGTTAATAGCGTTTTTGTGAACCTGCAACTAGTATTTGTTTGATTAACAAGACCTAAAACATGCGTTGGTAACAGGTTTTTTTTGTTTCTTTGTTATACAAACTATTTCTGTATACGTAATATTTGTTTTGGGTGTTATCTTGTAATATTTTATTATTTTCATCTGGATAAGGTAATATTTCGTATACGGGAAGTTTCTTTATTTCTCTGGGTATGTGGGATATAATTAAAATATCGTTTGAATCTGACCTAAGCCAAGTTGAGGTTTTTATGTTCAGAAACATCTCAGAATTAATGTTTGTCAAGTAGTCGTGTTTTAATAACTTTGGATTGAATATTCCTAATCTTGCTAACTGCATTCTCATTTCCAGGTCTTCAATGTGTTCTGCGAAATGTTCTAAATTAAAAATCAATAATTCAAGTATTTTTTCGTTTTCGTTGTATTCGAGATGCTTGTTTATTATATCGATGCCTTTGTTAACTGTATCGATTATATTATTTAGTTCGTTTACCTGTACACTGTTTTGAGCTATTACATTGATTTTTTCTTCTAATTCTTCTTTATCATTATTATCTAATGTTCCAAAAAGATTTACAAATATCTTTTTGGAACATTAGATAATAATGATAAAGAAGAATTAGAAGAAAAAATCAATGTAATAGCTGTTCCTACAAAATTAGCTAATCCTCTTTTGTTTCTTTTAACAATTTTTAACCCATTCATTTCTCTTTGTAGTTTTTCCGTTAAATATTTAATCTGTATTATTTCCTTAAAGCCAAACGCTTGTGATAGCAAATTTTTGTAAGTTTCTTCCGTTTTTGTAATATTAATTGTGAAGCAATGGTATTCAAAACTATCTGGGATGTTGATTGTGTCGGTCATAAATAATAAATAGCCATTGTATGATTTAATAGGGTTAATTTCTATAAATTGGCTGTTACCCATTGGCATCATTATTATTAACATTGATGTCAGAAAGATGAAAGTCAAAGCGCTGGGTCTTGATCTGGGTCCTCCTGCAAATATTTACTTTTATTAACTTTCTTTTGTCTCTGGAAGTTTGTTTTTAATAAAAGCGATGTTTTTCTATGTTCGGTTTTTGCTTGGTTACAAACATTACACTCATTAATTAAATTCTGAATTAAATTCTGGTAGTCGGGATAATAATAGGTTTCTTTGAAAAGCCTTACCATCTTTTCAATTCCTGGGTGCAATAGTTTTTCGTGTTTGCTAACAATAATTTCTTTAAATTCAGCGTAAGTTTTTATGTCCTGTAATTTAATTACTGCTCTTACAATTTTTGTAGTAGTGTTCATAACCTGTTTAAAAGCTTCTTGAATGATTTCAAAATCAGAGTCGTGTTCGATGTAAAGTGCACTTGACTTGGTACAAAAGTGTTTTATTAATATTTGCTTAGCTTTTTCGACGTTTAATTCATTAAACATTATTTTAATCTTGACTTTATTAAAATAATTTTCACTTTCTTCACCTTCTTTATTGCTTCGAATCATTTCTACCTGTCTTGCGAAATGATTGATTGGTTTTTCAGTAATTGTTATTAAATTTTCATTATCTTCTTCAGCGCTATGTGCTGTTGCTTTGTTACTGCCATAGTATACTTCATTAATTTTGATTCTTGACAATGCATCGGCTACGTGATTTTGCTTTCCTTCTAAATATTTTATTTCGAAGTCATATTCTCCTAACCTTATCTTCCATCTTTGCAGTTTCATATTAGGTTCTTTGATATTGTTTAGCCAGACTAACGGCTTATGGTCACTTAATATCTCAAATCTTCTTCCGAATAAATAGGGTCTTAAGGTTTTTGTTGCCCATACTATAGCTAATAATTCTTTTTCAATTGTACTATAGTTTTCTTCATGTGCATTTAGAGTCCTACTAATGTATTTGATTGGTTTGTTATCCTGAGAAAGAACTGCTCCTAATGCAAAGTTGCTAGCATCAGTAGTTAATTGAAACCTTTTTCCAAAATCTGGACAAATCAGTATGGGATCGTTTATGATAAGTTGTTTTAATTTATTGAATGCTGCAATAAATGTATCATCTTTGAATGTCACTTTAGAACCAGCTTTTAAACATTTAGTTAAAGGTTTTGAAATGTCTGCGAAGTTTGGAATGAATTTTCTGTAATAACCGCAAAGACCAAGAAATGATTTTATTTCTTTTTGAGTTTTGGGAATTGGAAATTTATTGATTGCCTTAACCTTTTCTGGATTTGGCATTACACCGTTTGGTCCAACTATGTGTCCCAAAAATTCTGTTTCTTTTTTCAAAAATTCACATTTGTCTAGTTGTAATTTTAGATTAGCGTTTTTAAGTTTTTCGAAAACAATTTTTAATGAAGTAAGGTGTTCGTCAAGAGACGTAGAGAAAACAATAATATCGTCCAAGTATACAAGGCAATGCTTGTTTATTAATTCACGAAGGACATTGTTCATGCATCGCTGAAAAGTTGCAGGTGCATTTTTTAATCCAAATGGCATTCGTGTGTACTCGTAGTGTCCGTACTTTGCGGAAAACACTGTTTTGTTTATGGAATTTTGGTCCATTCCGATCTGGTGGAAACCTTTAGCCAAATCAATGGTGGTAAAATATTGACACCGTCCTAGCTTGCCTAGTATTTCGTCCATATTGGGAATGGGAAATTTATCACTAATAGTGATCTCATTTAAGCCCCTATAGTCTACTACAAGTCTAAATTTTTGTTTACCTGAAGCATCTTCTTTTTTTGGTACTATCCACAATGGACTGCAATAAGGTGATTGGCTGTGCCTAATTATTCCTTGCTTTAACATATCCTGTATTTGAGACTCAACTTATTTTTCAAATGAAAAAGGATACCCATACGGTTTTTTATAAATTGGATTTTCATGATGAGTTTTTATTTCATGCTTAACAACATTCGTAAAGGTCAAATTTTCACCATCACGATATTGAATGCATTTATATTGGTTAAATAATTTTAATAATTTAACTTTTTCTTCTTCATTTAAGTGTTCTAAGCGATAACTTTTCCCTCTGCTAATTCATTTTGAACAGCATAATTTATTTCATCAGTATAATTTTTAGATCTTAGCAATGCCTCAAAATCATTTATTTGTGTTGGATTTTTCAAACTAATGTTTTTGTGTAAAAAAATGCGGCCACTAATAGTAGTGCGACTATTTAAATAATCAATATTTGCCTGGTTTGCCTCTAGTAACTTTCGCCCTAGTAGTATGTCATAATTGGAAGAAAAGTCGTGAATATAAAATATTTGTTCTTAAGTAAATAAACTATTAGGTGCCACTTTTACAAATTCATTTAGTTCATAATGACCTGTCATAGTGCGTATAATTGTCGGATCTTTATGTATGCTCCCGTTGAGAAAATTCTTTTTCATTAAGTTAATTGATGAACCGGTATCGACGAGGCAACGATAATTATGATTATTTATAGTTATTTCTATGTATGTAATTGGTCCGAAGCTTGCATTGGAAAATTTTCATTTTCATTATAAACATCTTCTTTGTACTCCTTATTTTGTTGATAATTTTCGTCTTCTTGCATTCTTGATTGTCCACTATTACTTTCTCTGACTCTCTTTTGTGATTGGTTGGGTACTGAGCCCGATCGTCCACTTTGCTGTTGGCTTTGATTCATTGTATTATTTTGCTGTCCCTGAATTAAATTTCTTCGAAACTCTTGGTAACTTCCCCTATTTTGGTCAAAAGTATTATTTCGGTTATTCGATTGGAACCTATAATTTTGTGGAACCATTCTTTGGGGTTGGTTGGGGTGTGGTTGAATTGACAGAGCTGGGCCAGGATTAAATTGTTGGGTGTTGTACAAATTAGTGTAAGAGTAGGGGTTACGTGTATAATTTGTTTGTTGTTGCTTTTGAATTTTATTAACATTAATGTTATAATGTTTTAAATTTTCATTTTCTTCGTATAGCCCTTCTTGCTGAGCCGCTTGTTTCAGTTTAAGTACTGTTGAAATATCGCTTCTTGCTAATGTCATAAAAATTCTGTCAGGTAATTTTCGTTGTATTAGGTTCTTTGTAGTCCTAAACATTGCTTCTGTGTACAATATTAATTCATTTGGATTTCCCTCAAGTTCTGATTTGTTGCTTATAACTAACTGCTTAAGCTCGATCTCGTTACAAAATTTTCTTAGATTACCTTGAAAATTAGTATTGTATAATCGCCTTAATAGTTCCTCCACAGGTGTTTGCGTTTTGTACTCGTCGATTAGGGCTGCTCTAAGATCTGGCCAGTTGTTGACTTGTAGAACTTGCAGAATCCTCTGGGCATCACCGGTGATTTGAAGTTCAATTGCTCCAAATATAACGCTTGTCTGTCGATCATTGGTTGTAGGATACAGACGCAAAAGGTAGTTAACTCTTCTGACAAAGGTTCCTAGGGTAGATGGATCTCCTTCAAACGTTGGAATATTCCGGATCTGGGACAAAAGCTGATTTAAGTTTTGCTCCGTCAATGGGTTGGGTGCCACACCAATTTGTGGTTGCCCTTGAGCTGGTTGTTGTTGGTCCATTTTGTTGTGTTTAATTAAATTCCACTCAACTTTATTACTGACCGAATTGGATTTATTCAGTAGTCGATTGAAATTTAATTTTTTATATTTTTTGTTCAGTGCCTTTAATTTGCACTTAGGTTCTTTTGCGGATCTCTTAGTTGCACTTCCGAGCTAGTCGAATAAATTGCTTACTTGTGGGCAATTCCACGCGCTGATCTGGATATCCTAGTTGTTTAGAAATATCCTTTTAATTGATCAGTAAGCTACCGACTTTGTTTTTTCGCAAGGATATTTTTTTTTAAAGAGATCCTACCGACTGCGCCATTTACATGAGTCGTTCTTCGCCCGAATAAAAAATCAGGAGATTTTTTATATTGGTTGGTTATTCTTTATTAGAACGTTGGAAAAAGACTAATTGTATGTTACAGAATTGGTTAGAATAAAACCTCGGTTTGCGTCTTAGAGTTTACTGTTAGTGCATTAGGTGACGCAATCGCAAGTGGATGATGCGCTCGCCACTTCTTTGTTTATGTTTACATAATTCGGTCTTATTAGATTTTGCGATCTTATTGGATTTTTACGTTTATGGAATTACGTCATTGTTGACATTCGGACTTAATCAATTTTCTTTGTTTGTTTGCATTGCGGGATCTCAAGCTTCTGTATCGTTTTTAATCAAAGCCGAAATTGGCGATTCTGTTTATTTGTGAACGGTTTCGTTCTTTGAACTGGTGGCCATTGAGAAATCGCAGTGCAGACACGTCACTATATATTTTTCGTCATTATAACTGGTGTCCTGTGGTCCTCTGTAAATGTCTTCCTCATTGCTTCTGTCTGGTCGGCGTAGTCTTCGTAAGTCGTCATGTTCGTTGAGTGCTGTAGGTATCCGTAGGACTCCCAGATGACAATTTCATTGTCCTCTCTCGGGATATAGTCTGCGTTCGTGTAGTCGTTAAGTTTTACTGTCGCGTTCGTCCTGACAGTTGTAAGTACAAAAACTAAGATAAGTTTTCCTAGCCTAGAAAGATATAAAAAGAATAGAAAAAGGGGTCAGTAATCTCGCGAAGATGGTTAGCGTAGATTGTCCTTGTGGACCACCCTCCCCTCAATTTGGACCGTGGTCCCCAGGTCTGCTTCAATGATTTTTCCGAACATAGTGGCGAAAGCTTGTTTCCTAGGCGTTTGTTTGCTTTTTGAAAGACCTTTTCGCCAGCTAGATAGTCTCTACTGGTCCTATCTTTGTTAACATAATCAAGGGTTTTTTTCTGAGCCTGTTGAATTTTTTGACTAATTCTCATTTCAAAATCCGCGGATTTTGAGTGAACAATCTGTACAGGTTTTTCTTTGGTAACCGAGTGGATTGTATTGTTATATTTGTTGGTTGCCAAAAGAATTAGTTCAGTCGTATCGTTTAAGTTGCCTTCTAGTTTCAAGCATCTGGCTATTTCTGCCAGGGTGCTGTGAAACCTTTCCACTTGACCGTTTGAGGTGCTATGTAAAGGCGGGGCGTTGGCAATGGTGATATTGAAATGATTCAGGAGAATTGATTTAATTGTTTCAGAGTTGAACGATCTTTCGTTATCACAATAAAATGTTTTGATTTTTGGAAAGAAATTTATTATTTGTAATAAAGGAGATTTTACATCCACTATGGCCCTCGATGCGATGGCCTGCACTGTGGCGAATTTAGAGAATTTATCAATGCATGTAAGAAAAAGAGTTCCGTCTGTTGAAAAAATGTCGATGGAAGGATTTCCCCCACAAAAGAAGGTATCGGTGTTTCCGCTACCACTTATTTAGACGGATGGCGCTTGTATTTTGCCATTGAACAGGTCTTGCAATTCAAGGTTGTCTCTGTTGCTAGCCGAAGCATTTTAGGGAAAAAGTAGTCCCTCAAGATTTGTTTCACGTTTTCTTGTGCTGCCCGGTGAGCCCTGTTGTGTTCTACCATGACAATTTTCCTTTGCTCGGTTATATCCGTTATGTCCTGCACGAAGCTTTTCGTATATTTGAATTAAGTGCTTGGGAACAATTCAACTAGTCGGTGTTGGATAAATGCCAAGATCGGTAGGGAACAATGTATTGCGTTTACCACCTCAGCATTGACTACATCTTGTAAGGTGTTAAGCAAATTTTCTCGGTTAGAAATTTTTATTATGTGTCTCACCTTGCTTTTAAACAGGATGAATGTGTCTTCCGAGGAGCTGTTTCCTTCTTCAATTATTATTTGATTTCTGAAACAGTTTACTGGGTTGTCCGTCGTGTCTATGGTGTATGTTAGTGATTGTTCGCTGTGTATGGTTGCTACATCTGATTCTATTTCGTCTTCTAAAACGATAATGTTTTGGCGGGACATCGCGTCCGCCACATGGTTTTCTTTGCCAGGTTTATAAACTAATTTGGCGCCGTGATCGTCGATAATCCCCTTCCAGCGCTGTAGTTTCGCGTTGGGGTTTTTGTCCGAGACGGCAAAGGTAAGTGGCTGATGATCGGTAAAGATCTGCATGCCTTTTACTCCGTACAAGTAATTCAGGAGGTTTTTCAGTGCCCAAACTATAGCGAGGAGCTCTCGCTCTTTGGTTGCATAATTTTTTTCGTTGTCTCGTAGGGCACGTGATAGCATTGTAAGTGGGCGGCCATCTTGAGATAGTACCGCTCCCAGACCAAAACCTGAAGCATCTGTTGCCAAATCGAATGGTCTCTTGAAGTCCGGGTAGGAAAGCAGAACGTCTTCTGATGCCAAGAAGCCTGTCAAACGTTTCTGTCTGTTCCTTGGTCATATCGACGTCAACTTTTCTTGACTGATATTTGCTAGTTTTACCATTATCTCCCTTTAGGATGCTCGTTAAGGGCCTTGCGATTGCCGCGAAGTTTTTTATGAAGCACCTATAATAGCTTGCTAATCCCAGGAAGGATCTGAGTTCGTAAAGCGTTTTTGGTGAGGCGAATTGTCTTATTGCTTTGACCTTCTCAGGTGAGGTTCGTAGCCCCCCTTGAGACACTATGAACCCCAAGTATTCAACGCTCTTTTTAAAGAACTTTGACTTTTCTTGGGATACTCTCATGCCTGCCTCTAAAAGCTTTGTTAAGACCCAGTCCACCCAGTCTTGGCAAATATTATAACATCATCGACATACACGTAGCATATCTTTGAAATTCCTTCTCGTAGGACATCGTCAATGGTCCTTTGGAAAATGCTTGGGGCATTCTTAAGTCCAAATGGCAATCTGCAAAATTCGTAACTGCCGTTGTTTATTGAAAAAGCTGTCTTTTCTCTGTCCTTTTCTGCCAGCTCTTTCTGATGAAAGCCTGACTTGAGGTCAAGTGTCGTTAAAAATTTCGACTCGCCCATATTCGACAGTATTGTCGAAATGGTAGGGATAGGGTATCTATCGTCTACGGTTTTTTGGTTTAGTTTCTTAAAGTCGATAACCAATCTCTTCTTTTTAACCCCATTTTGGTCGGTTCCTTTTTTATCTACAACCCAGGTAGGGTTGTTATATGGGGACTTGGATGGCCTTATTACGCCGTCCGCAAGAAGTTGTTTAACCTCTGGATTGACGAATTCAGTTACACCCATGGGATGCGGGTATGACCTAGAGTATACCGGCTTTTAATCGTGGCTAATGTGTTTGTTATGAGGTAGCGCCTCGTCCGGGTCGGCGAAAGCTTTATGATTTTTTACAATCATTTTATCGAAGGTGATTTTAATTGCCGGAGGAACGTCTTTGTCATCGATTTTTATGAAGTTAACGTTTCCCGCTTTAGTAAACTGGATATTTTCAGTTCCTTTGCTAGTGTGTAGAACATTTCCGGTAAAATCGAGTTTCGCATTCACTTGTTTAAGTAAGTCGAGTCCGATAATGCCGTTAAAGTCTTAAGGTCGTTAAGAATGAAAAAGGGCGTTTTTACGTTGAACACTGAAAATATACATTTTTTATTTATTTTAGTAAAGCCATTGATCGATTTTACTGTAAAGGGTTTATCTGCTGCCACGATGCCTTTCAGCCCCGGGTGTGGAGTAATGTAGTTTTTAGAGGTGCCTGTGTCGAGTAATAGTTTTATTTCTCTTCCTGCTACCGTACGTGTAATGTAAGGAAGCAGGGATTTTACCCTAAAAAATTGCAGGAGTCTTCTTCATCTAGCTCGTCCTCTATCTCTGTGGCGCTTGCTTGCGCGGCGGAGTCATACTCTTCATCGTCGGTTTTTTCTTCCGGCATGAAGTTTATTTTTTGGTGAGACCGTGTCGATCCCCTTTGCCACGCCGTGGGCCTCTTGAACCTGGAGGAGGTGTCGACCTCCACTGGTTCTGGCGCTGGCTGGCCTTGACCTGCGTTACTATGTGGTCTTTGTTTAAAAAAACCACCCTGATTATTTCCTCCCCCTTGGGTCCTGACAAAGTGAAGGTTCTTTTTTATCGCCCCATGGCTTTGGTTTTGTTCGTAGCTTCTCCAACCTGCCTGTCGCTGGTTGTTGGGCCTAGAAATTTTTTCTTCGCTATGGCGGGCCAAGGTGGCCGCGAAAGCGCTTCTATCATTACTTGCCTCAGCCTCTTGAGCTAATGCCAAGGCTGATGGCAAGTCTTTCGGTTGTGCCGGAAAAACCGTAATTTACAATGACTTTTTTAAGCCAGATATGAACGCATGTAAAGCGTCATCTCTGTGTTGTTCGTTTAGGACAGCCGCTGCGGCTGCGTCGTGAGTCATGATAGTTTTGTTTGTTAGAAGCGTTATCTTCCGTTCGATCTCGTCATAGTATTTAAGAAGGGGCAATTCTCCCTGTCTTGATAAACTCAACTCTTGTTTAATTACGTGCGCCGGAGTTTTATCCGCATACGTAAAATCTAACCTTGCCAGTATGGCATGAAAATTGAACACTGTGTTAAAAGAGGCTAATACAGCCGCTGCTGCGCCTCGTACCTTATTTTTAAGTATTCCTACAGCTTGGTAATGTCGGCTGCTGCCTTCGTATGGCTCAAATACCTTATATGCTGCACTAGCAACCTGTCTCCAGGAAACGTAATTTTCCTGTTTCCCGTCGAATTCCGGGACAGATTTTAACATGTCCAGGGGTTCGCTACATTCTTTCCCCGGTTCTATTTCTATTTCTAGGAAAGTCTGAATTTTCGGAGTTTTATCCTTAAGTGAGCATAACTCCCCCATATTTATAGCTAATTTTTCATAAAACAACTCCTGCTGCCTTTGGAGCGCAGAAGCCATGGCAGCCTCTATGTTCGCAATCTGTTCTACTTGCATTTTTTTGCGTTCTGATTTTCTGGGTTTTTAGAGCTAAGAACACTGTCTCGGATGTGAAGTACCCTGCTGGTCGAAGGGTAACAATCTATTTCAGATTGATTCTGTTCTGATTTCTGCCTTTCTACTTTAGTTTTCAAAAGTTTTCTATATTCTTCTAGAACTTCTTCGTCCGATGAGACGTTGTCGTTGTTCCTATACATGAGTCTGTAATAAAAAAAATTTTGGGTGCTATAAAAATTCAATCAAGGGTTTATAACAAATTTCCTTTCTAGTATTTGTTATCCAATCACAACGAAAATTAAATATCAAAATAATCGTTTTATTATTGAGAATTCAATAAAAATTTTATTGACCATTTTTCGTCCAGTATTTTTCGCAAAGAAAATTAAGTTTTTTATTATTTAAAATTTTAATTTTCCCAAATATAATTGGTGTATTTTATTTTTTGCATAATTTAACACGAGAAAGTTTTTAATTTATTCAATTTTTAAGTCTCGACAGAATTTATTCTTCGAATATTTGTACTGGCGAACACTTTTGACAAAAAGCCTACTCACATGTTCATATATTTATTTTGTCGTCGAAAAGCCGTCGGTACTGTTGCTACCGCTGCCGTTGTCGCTGCCGCTTTTTTGTTTTAAAAGTTTATGAATTTTTATTCGAATTTCCGTTTGGACGAATTTATTATTATTTTGTTTTTAATTTATTTATGTTTTTTTATTTTACCGTACAGCCGTTAGGGCATAGGTTTTATTTTTATGTTTAAACAGAGCTATCGCTCTGGAGTACCAATTACGACTAACTTAAGCTCCTATCCAGCTGCAGCTCGAGGCCCTTGTCTTCCTGCAGCGCTGTCGCCAAGGTGCCGGGTCAGCGTTTTTGTCCCGGCCCGTGGCGATCACTCGCTCCGCGAGTGCTCCAGTCTGGCTCCGGGCATTTGCACTCGGAGCACGCGGTCAGCTATTTCCTCGATGCGCGTGCAAGCCACCGGATATGGCCTGCAACTCGGCTATTTCTCTCCGTGAGAACTGCCTGCGTTAACTTATATTTACCTGATTTTATTTTCCTGGCACTGCTGAAACATAAATAAATTGAATAGGTTTGCTAATTTGCAAACATTTTTAGCGAAAATTAACACCCTAACAATGCATTACTGTAAATGCATTGTCGATACGATAAGAGGAGACGACTACATTCATTTGGACTTCTTTTCGTGACGTCAAATGTGAGATTCGACGAGTTTGTCACATTACCCTACACTAACCTACAATTATTAACACCCTAACAATGCATTACTGTAAATGCATTGTCGATACGATAAGAGGAGACGACTACATTCATTTGGAATTCTTGTCGTGACGTCAAATGTGAGATTCGACGAGTTTGTCACATTACCCTACACTAACCTACAATATTTTTTAGTGTAAAAACTTTTAAAATGAATAAAAAAAATAAATGATGTTAAAGTAAGTCTTATAGCAAAGGAAAAAATAGAAACGAGCTATTGGCTAACTTCTTAGTTTTGCGACGGTTTACAGAAATGGGACTCCTTTTAAACTTTAAAAGCCCATAACTTTGTCAAAAGGAATCGGATTTCAAAATGGCATACCTTTATGGGCTTGTAGAATGATAATGCGTTAAAATATTGAACTTTAAAGGTAGTCAACATTTTCACCTTTTTGATGTCATTGACTGCAATTTTGCGAGGGTTCACAGAAATGGGCCTCCTTTTAAAAGTTAAAAGCCCATAGCTTGGTCAAAAGGAATCGTATTTAAAAATGGCATACCTTTCTGATCTTGTATAATGATTATGCAATAAAATATTTAACTTAAAAGTTGTCAACATAATTACCGTTTTTATGTAATTGATTTTAATTTTGCGAAGGTTTACTTAATTGGGCCTCTTTTTAAACTTTAAAAATCCTTTTAAATTTTAAAATGAATAGTTCAAATAAATTAGGTTAAATTAAGTCTTATAGTAAGGGAAAAATTCCTGAAATAAATAGAAACGAGCTTTAGGCTAACTTTTTAATTTTGCGAGGGCTTACAGAAATGGGCCTCCTTTTCAAATTTCAAATGGCATTCATTTATGGGCTTGTAGAATTATTATGCATTAAAATATTTAACTTTAAGGGTGGTCAACATTTTGACCTATTTGATGTCAATGATTGTAATTTTGCGAGGCTTCACAAAAATTGGCCTCCTTTAAAACTTTAAAAGCCCATAACTTGATCAAAAGGGCTCGGATTTCAAAATCGCATACCTCTATACGCGTGTGGAATGATTAAGCTGTGTTCTGCACAGAAATATTTTACTTTTGGTAGTAAGCAAAATTACCGATTTAATGTCATTGATTTTAATTTTGCGGAGGTTTATAGAAATGGGCCTCCTTCAACACCTTAAAAACGCATAGCTTGATCAAAAGGGATCGGATTTCGATATGGCATACCTCTACGGACTTGTGGATTGATTATGCTGTTATCTGTATTAAAATATTTAACTTTAAAGGTAGTCAACAGTTTGGCGTTTTCATGTCATTGATTTTTATTTTGCGAAGCTTTACAGAAATGGGCCTCCTTTTAAACTCTAAAAGCCCATAACTTGGTCAAAAGGAATCTGACCTCGATATGGCATGCCTTTATGGACTTGTGGATTGATTATGCTGTTATCTGTATTAAAATATTTAACTTTAAAGGTAGTCAACAATTTATAATTTTTATGCCATTGATTTTAATTTTGCGAAGCTTTACAGTGTTCACGTCAAAAGGACGTTTAATTTCAGGAGGCAGTGTCGAGCGGCAGTTTTATCCAGGTGTTTACATCTCGCACTGCCGTCCGCTCTCCCTCTCCATCTCTCCCCTAAGTCTCCGCTCCGCTCTGTACCGCTTAAGCTAAGTTAGGCTTGACTAGTTCTTATTTCAAAGTGTACCAATAAACACCTATGCACGTCGCGCAAAAACCCCAAAGTACCCCCGTGTTTTTTGCTTACCCTTCGTTCTCGGGACTTCATCTATTTCCGCGATCAAGGCACCCCGCCCCAACATTTTGGTCCTTCGAGCCGGATTTCAAAATCTTTGTATTTTCCTCTCCTGGAGTTTTCTTTGATTTTTCCCAGCAGGCTTGAACCGCTTCAGACAAGTTCCACTTACTATATTTTGCCGGTCATACAGCCAGTTTTTCGAACCCTATTTCGACTAATATTGATATATTGTCTAAATCCAAAAGTGATTAATTTGACGCAACGGCAATGAATATATATATTTCAATTCCGTTATTTGTGCCCGACAATATTCCAGTTTCCTTTGCCGACAATTGTACCCTTGAAACAATTCCAGTAGATATTTCAGTGCCACTATTCAACTAAATAGTAAAATATAAGCCACTGTAAAAAATTCACGATCATAAAATTTTTACTTAAGATTTGCACGCCTTATCTTTTTACTGTGTTCCAGCTGCGTGTGTATATTTACACAAATATTCTTTCTAATACAGTCCACTCCAACTACTTTTCTCCGCTGCATACGGTTAAATTATTTCTAAAATTAAAAACAAAGTTACAATATCTACAAATTTACTCCAGCAATTCCTCTGCAATTTTGTTGTGCAGGTGACAAACAAACGCACCGACAAACAAACATAAGCGAAGTCTTTACAATTCCCGCAGCGTTATTCCGCTATTCGCACCCCACATATGTATTTATGTACAGTGTACATGCATACGTACATCGATATTTTCGCCAGTGCACAGTGGGTCAAGAGCTCATAATAAATGTTCCTCCCAATCAAACAAAATTAAAGTCCTTAATTCTTTACATAAGTCCGACCATCCGATATAATAAATATTTATTGACTCTGCCTATCCGACAGTGTGACCGTATATATTTACAATCTTGATTGGTTCCTAAATTCAAACTGGATCTAGCCCGTTTCCTTACTTCTGAATTACAAATTTTAAATTATTTTACGTCATGGCAACATCAGTAAAATCCGCTTTAACCCGATTTATGGCCACAGCTGACTGTCTGATCCACTTTGAGGCCACTGTGAACGCTCCAGGTGCTCCTACCCTAACGTTATCCGCCTGTAAAATCCGAAGCGATGACTTCAATTCCTTGTGGCAAACGGTAAGGGCAGCATACGACATATGCTTCGACTGCATTATAGCTGCAGGCGAGGGCGCCGCATACACGAAATCCATACTAAAATCCAAGTATTACTCCACTTATGAAATGTTTGCCGCGCAGCTCATGGAACAAATCCCAAAAGGCTCCTCCCAAATACCTCAAGCTCCAGTAACTACGTCCCAAAATTCCACGTCTTATGGCTGTCGGCTCCCTCCTATCGACACAGAGGTTTTCTCTGGTGATTATCTCCGCTGGCCGACTTTCCGGGACCTTTTTACGGCAATATAAATAGACAATCCGAGTCTAACGCCCGTTGAAAAATTATTCCACTTAAATTCAAAAACAAGTGGAGAAGCTCATTCCATAGTTTCAAGATCCCAACTCACCAATGATGGCTTTCGCTCAGCCTGGAAAAACCTAACTGAGCGTTTTGAAAATAAGCAATTGCAGGTGAACAGTCACCTGAAAACACATTTCAATGTGCAATCCATAGCAAAGGAGTCGGGAGCAGCCTTAAAGGAACTTCAACGCACTTTTCAAGGTTGCTTAACTTTGTTAAAATTTTCCGGTGTTAAGCCTAGTACTCAGATCGGCTAAGTGTTTCACTAGTCGAAAAATCTTATTCTTTGTAGTGTGACCAAAGTTTTCAAAAAAAAAAAAAAATGGAATGTTCAACGAATGCTTTTATTTATGTAAATTAGTAGTTTAAAGCTTCCTTCTCGTCCCACGGATGCTTCGTCATCTTTCCCGCTCCACCGCAGTCCAGCTCCGAGTCCCAAATGGTATATTGGACCTTGAGGAAGTGGGAGCCGGGTTGGGAGCAGGAAGTCGCCCAGCATCCTGGCAGTGGCTGGCTATGGCTTCTCAAACTATTTCTTAGCGGACGCCCTATTTTCCTCCTCCATATAGAAGCCAGCGGGTCCTTAAGCTTTACGAGGACACGCCCGGGAGGATGTCCATGTAGAGAGCGAAATCCCACTCGGCATGTTACTTCGCATTGGGATTCTCTAGTGGATTTCCTCCAGCACTTCAACTATTCTGTGGATTTGCCCCTGTTGTGGTATTGCTTCCTGTCGGTGAAATCCCACAATAAAGGGCAACAGCTTGGATTAGGCGTCCTATTTCATCTGCACTGACCTCCTGCAGCCTTCCATTTTTATACCCGTTACTCGTAGATTAAAAGGGTATACTAGATTCGTCGGAAAGTATGTAACAGGCAGAAGGAAGGGTTTCCGACCCCATAAAGTGAATATATTCTTGATCAGGATCACTAGCGGAGTCGATCTAGCCATGTCCGTCTGTCCGTATGAACGCTGAGATCTCGGAAACTATAGGAGCTACAATACTGGGATTAGGCATGCAGATTCCTGAGATTCCTGCGCAGCGCAAGTTTGTTTCAGAAGAGTGCCACGCCCACTCTTACGCCCACAAGCCGCCCAAAACTGTGGCTCCTACAGATTTGATGCTAGAATAAAAATACGCATAAATCTGTCTACCGCCGGTAGGTGGCGCATTTCATCTCGCTTTGCTGCCTGCATATCCTCCATTTCCTTTTGGTCCCTTTAGCTGATTAACGGGTATCTGATAGTCGAGGTACTCGACTATAGCGTTCTTCCTTGTTAATTTTTAGTTTCCATAACGCCTTTGCACAAACATCGCCAAAGATCAAATTTCTTATTCTTTGGGCCGCGGCTAACGGCGTTCATCGATATTCACTCGCAAAATCTGGTATATTTTCTGGTATTTCCTTAGCTCATCTGGGTACCGCGCTGAAAAGCAGACCCGACGAAAAGCGTTAGCCGCATACTTGCCTCTCGCTCACTCCTATGGTTAGCTCACGGTTTTTGTCGATTTGAGTACTAGGCTTTAATATTGAGAATTGGGACTCTATCCTGGTTTATATGTGCTCGACAAAACTACCAAAGTTCACCCTCTCATTATGGGAGCAATCCATCCAAAATAAAGCCGAAATTCCTACGTGGCTTGAGCTTGATTCCTATTTGACGGAGCGCCATTAAAACTTTTGAGGCCGTCGATAGCTTCCGATCTGCCAATTTCCTCCACGTCCAGTCCAAAGACACAAATCGAGTGGCAGAATTTCCAAAAATAAATTCCTTCAACACAAGGTTAGTTCCGATACCCAAAGATTGCGATCTGTGTTCGAAGAAGAACCACCCCGTGCGTATATGTCCACGCTTCCTACAGATGACGGTAGACGATCGCCTAGCCTATATCCAAAGGAAGCAGTTGTGCTTCAATTGCTTTGCAAGCAGCCATCAATTTCGGGATTGCACAACTGTCTAACTTGCCAAGATCGGCATCACACATTGCTGCATATAAACAGCGGTCCTACTACTCTGCCGATTCCATCCGGCCCTCCAAGGCCAGTATCCGCCTAAAATCCACACACCATTTCGTCCATAAGAATACTTCATCTGAATATTGTGTTCCATACCCCGCCTTGTATGGCAGACGTACTCGAGGTATAAAATCCTACCAATGCCGAGTCTGCCAAAATATCCATCCTCTACGGAAGTGCCACCACTTTCTACGGCTAAGCCCCAAGAATCGGCTCCAGGAAGTACATATCCAGAAGTACTGCTCCGATTGCTCCTCCTGCCGCAGTGGTCATCACTGCCACAAGTGTGGAAAGGGCCACAACACTCTCCTACATACGGACGACCGATCTACACTTCCAACATATTCCTGAGCCTGCTATCCTGCGGGGGGAGGGGGAGAATGTATACGTCAAAAGGACGTTTAATTTCAGGAGGCAGTGTCAAGCGGCAGTTTTATCCAGATGTCAGAAGTTAAGTTAGGCTTAACTAGTTCTTATTTCATAGTGTACCAATAAACACCTATGCACGTCGCGCAAAAACCCCAAAGTACCACCGTGTTTTTTGCTTACCCTTCGTTCTTGGGACTTCATCTATTTCCGCGATCAAACCACCCCCCCCCCCCCCCCCCCCAACAACAGAAATGGGCCTTCTTTTAAACTTTAAAAGCCCATAACTTGGTCAAAAGTAATCGGATTTTAAAATGGCATACCTGTATGGGCTTGTGGAATGATTATGCTGTTATCTGCATTAAAATACTTAACTTTAAAGGTAGTCAAAATTATTACCGTTTTTATGTCATTGATTTTAATTTTGCGAAGGTTTACAGAAATGGGCCTCTTTTTAAACTTTAAAAATTTATAACTTTGTCAAAAGGGATGGGGTTTCGATATTGCATACCTTTCAGAAGAGTGCCACGCCCACTCTTACGCCCACAAGCCGCCCAAAACTGTGGCTCCTACAGATTTGATGCTAGAATAAAAATACGCATAAATCTGTCTACCGCCGGTAGGTGGCGCATTTCATCTCGCTTTGCTGCCTGCATATCCTCCATTTCCTTTTGGTCCCTTTAGCTGATTAACGGGTATCTGATAGTCGAGGTACTCGACTATAGCGTTCTTCCTTGTTAATTTTTAGTTTCCATAACGCCTTTGCACAAACATCGCCAAAGATCAAATTTCTTATTCTTTGGGCCGCGGCTAACGGCGTTCATCGATATTCACTCGCAAAATCTGGTATATTTTCTGGTATTTCCTTAGCTCATCTGGGTACCGCGCTGAAAAGCAGACCCGACGAAAAGCGTTAGCCGCATACTTGCCTCTCGCTCACTCCTATGGTTAGCTCACGGTTTTTGTCGATTTGAGTACTAGGCTTTAATATTGAGAATTGGGACTCTATCCTGGTTTATATGTGCTCGACAAAACTACCAAAGTTCACCCTCTCATTATGGGAGCAATCCATCCAAAATAAAGCCGAAATTCCTACGTGGCTTGAGCTTGATTCCTATTTGACGGAGCGCCATCAAACTTTTGAGGCCGTCGATAGCTTCCGATCTGCCAATTTCCTCCACGTCCAGTCCAAAGACACAAATCGAGTGGCAGAATTTCCAAAAATAAATTCCTTCAACACAAGGTTAGTTCCGATACCCAAAGATTGCGATCTGTGTTCGAAGAAGAACCACCCCGTGCGTATATGTCCACGCTTCCTACAGATGACGGTAGACGATCGCCTAGCCTATATCCAAAGGAAGCAGTTGTGCTTCAATTGCTTTGCAAGCAGCCATCAATTTCGGGATTGCACAACTGTCTAACTTGCCAAGATCGGCATCACACATTGCTGCATATAAACAGCGGTCCTACTACTCTGCCGATTCCATCCGGCCCTCCAAGGCCAGTATCCGCCTTAGATCCACACACCATTTCGTCCATAAGAATACTCCATCCGAATATTGTGTTCCATACCCCGCCTTGTATGGCAGACGTACTCGAGGTATAAAATCCTACCAATGCCGAGTCTGCCAAAATATCCATCCTCTACGGAAGTGCCACCACTTTCTACGGCTAAGCCCCAAGAATCGGCTCCAGGAAGTACATATCCAGAAGTACTGCTCCAATTGCTTGGCTCACAATCATTCCAAGGCCTCCTGCCGCAGTGGTCATCACTGCCACAAGTGTGGAAAGGGCCACAACACTCTCCTACATACGGACGACCGATCTACACTTCCAACATATTCCTGAGCCTGCTATCCTGCGGGGGGGAGGGGGAGAATGTATACGTCAAAAGGACGTTTAATTTCAGGAGGCAGTGTCGAGCGGCAGTTTTATCCAGATGTCAGAAGTTAAGTTAGGCTTAACTAGTTCTTATTTCATAGTGTACCAATAAACACCTATGCACGTCGCGCAAAAACCCCAAAGTACCACCGTGTTTTTTGCTTACCCTTCGTTCTTGGGACTTCATCTATTTCCGCGATCAAACCACCCCCCCCCCCCCCCCCCAACAACAGAAATGGGCCTTCTTTTAAACTTTAAAAGCCCATAACTTGGTCAAAAGTAATCGGATTTTAAAATGGCATACCTGTATGGGCTTGTGGAATGATTATGCTGTTATCTGCATTAAAATACTTAACTTTAAAGGTAGTCAAAATTATTACCGTTTTTATGTCATTGATTTTAATTTTGCGAAGGTTTACAGAAATGGGCCTCTTTTTAAACTTTAAAAATTTATAACTTTGTCAAAAGGGATGGGATTTCGATATTGCATACCTTTATGGGCTTGTGGATTGATTATACTGTTATCTGCATGAAAATATTTAACTTTAAAGGTAGTCAACAATTTGGCCTTTTTATGCCACTGATTTTAGTTTTGCGAAGCTTTACAGAAACGGGCCTCCTTATACCCGTTACTCGTAGAGTAAAAGGGTGTACTAGATTCGTCGGAAAGTATGTAACAGGCAGAAAGAAGCGTTTCCGACCCCATAGAGTATATATATTCTTGATCAGGGTCACTAGCCGAGTCGATCTAGCAATGTCCGTCTGTCCGTATGAACGCTGAGATCTCGAAAACTATAGGAGCTACAATACTGGGATTAGGCATGCAGATTCCTGAGATTCCTGCGCAGCGCAAGTTTGTTTTAGAAGAGTGCCACGCCCACTCTAACGCCCACAAACCGCACAAAACTGTGGCTCCTACAGTTTTGATGCTAGAATAAAAATTTAAACTGAAATGTATTGTTCTCATCAATACCTATCGATTGATTGAAAAAAAGTTTGCCACGCCCACAAACTTCAAAAAATAGTAAGTATGAACGTGAATATCTCGGTAACTATCAAAGATAGAGAATTGGGATCTCAGATTTAGATTCCGTAGGCTTGTACGCAGCGCAAGTTTGTAACGCGAATATGCCACGCCCACTCTAACGCCCACAAACCGCCCAAGCCTGTGGCGCCCACAGTTTTCATGCTAGATATTAAAATAATAATATAATAATAATAATAAAATATTTTAACTGATATGTATTGGTCTCGTCAATACCGCCACGCCCACTCTAACGCCCATAACGCATAAATCTGTCTACCGCCGGTAGGTGGCGCATTTCAATCTCGCTTTGCTGCCTGCATATCCTCCATTTCCCTTTGGTCCCTTTAGCTGATTAACGGCTATCTGATAGTCGAGGTACTCGACTATAGCGTTCTTCCTTGTTAATTTTTAGTTTCCATAACGCCTTTGCACAAACATCGCCAAAGATCAAATTTCTTATTCTTTGGGCCGCGGCTAACGGCGTTCATCGATATTCACTCGCAAAATCTGGTATATTTTCTGGTATTTCCTTAGCTCATCTGGGTACCGCGCTGAAAAACAGACCCGACGAAAAGCGTTAGCCGCATACTTGCCTCTCGCTCACTCCTATGGTTAGCTCACGGTTTTTGTCGATTTGAGTACTAGGCTTTAATATTGAGAATTGGGACTCTATCCTGGTTTATATGTGCTCGACAAAACTACCAAAGTTCACCCTCTCATTATGGGAGCATCCATCCAAAATAAAGCCGAAATTCCTACGTGGCTTGAGCTTGATTCCTATTTGACGGAGCGCCATCGAACTTCTGAGGCCGTCGATAGCTTCCGATCTGCCGATTTCCTCCACGTCCAGTCCAAAGACACAAATCAAGTGGCAGAATTTCGAAAAATAAATTCCTTCAACACAAGGTTAGTTCCGATACCCAAAGACTGCGATCTGTGTTCGAAGAAGAACCACCCCGTGCGTATATGTCCACGCTTCCTACAGATGACGGTAGACGATCGCCTAGCCTATATCCAAAGGAAGCAGTTGTGCTTCAATTGCTTTGCAAGCAGCCATCAATTCCGGAATTGCACAACTGTCTAACTTGCCAGGATCGGCATCACACATTGCTGCATCGAAACAGCGGTGCTACTACTCTGCCGATTCCATCCGGCCCTCCAAGGCCAGTATCCGCCTTAGATCCACACACCATTTCGTCCTATTCAGCGCAAGTTTCCGTACGAAAAGTCTATCCTAAGAATACTCCATCCGAATATTGTGTTCCTTACCCCGCCTTGTATGGCAGACGTACTCGAGGTATAAAATCCTACCAATGCCGAGTCTTCCAAAATATCCATCCTCTACTGAAATGCCACCACTTTCTACGGCTAACCCCCAAGAATCGGCTCCAGGAAGTACATATCCAGAAGTACTGCTCCAATTGCTTGGCTCACAATCATTCCAAGGCCTTATAACGAACTGATTTTTGTGGTCTGCTCGCTACGAGAGTCGTGCGTCAAGCTCAGTATATTGTGTGTTCGTCCCACCAAATTTATATTAACGTGACCGCCCAGTAGCTCAGTGAGAAAGCACAGAATTCACGGGTTCATATTGGGTTTATTGCGGGTATTTTATTACAAGTGTCTTAGTAGCTTGGTTGGCCTTGACTCGTTGCTTGTGACCTTCGGTACTTCCGACGGTCCTGATTGACTCGACGACCTCTCGCCTTGATGACTCGGTGCTCCAGTCCTGTAGC
This sequence comes from Drosophila subpulchrella, assembly GCF_014743375.2. Taxonomy (NCBI): domain Eukaryota; kingdom Metazoa; phylum Arthropoda; class Insecta; order Diptera; family Drosophilidae; genus Drosophila; species Drosophila subpulchrella. The sequence continues at coordinate 734,575 of NW_023665686.1, forward strand.
TCCCTGAAGATACTCGCAGCTCGCTGAAGATCCTCGCAGCTCCCTGAAGATCCTCGCAGCTCCCTGAAGACACTCGCTCGCTGTTCACTTCTCAGACTAGGGTGAACAGAAGCTGCGCTCTCCAGGATCGCTCCCTTCGACACACCGCCGCCTGTCCCTTGCTCTGTCCCGGATGGTTCCACTGGGTTTTCTGCTCAGCCCGCGCAGACAGTCAAGGCGGAACGCCAGGAAGCTGCCTCGCGCTTTACTTCGCTTCCATGCCTAGTGTAAACGAACGTTCCACCCTAGCCTCACCCTTTTGCTATTTGTCCGGGACGTTTCCGCGTGGCCTTTGGTACTCGGGGTTCGGGCACGCCGCTCCGGGACCTCGCAAGTCGAATCCGTAGGGCTCTCGTGGATAATTCCACTCGAGACCGTACCGATCGACCGCTCTCCCTTCTGGCTTGTTATATTTGGGGTTCGGGCACGCCGCTCCGGGACCTCGCAAGTCGAATCTGTAGGGTTCTCCTGGACAATTCCACTCGAGACCGTACCGATCGACCGCTCTCCCTTCTGGCTTGTTATACTCTCTCCAGGCGTAACGCCAGGACTTTGTGGATAGGGTTAATCGACCGCATTGACCTAGCCGTGTGATGCCCTCTGGATCTCAGCTACCTGCGTCTCAATTCGGAGATTCCTGGTATCCCAATCCCGAACGTCTCGACGTAGCAATCTTGCTTCTCGTAGGCCCCCACGGCGCTGCTTCTCTGGCGACTCGACTTGCTGTTGCTCCCTTGAGGATTATCTGGTTGTTTGATTGTTTACTTTGGTATCTGAGTGATCTTGACGGTTTGACTCCTTGCGATAGACTGATCCAGCTGCCAGCGCTCTGCGGCCTTATATAGGGCCTCCGGGAACCGTTATTTCCCTTTTGCGCACGGCCCGCTGGATCTCTCCACTCCGGGTCCAAAGTCCGTGCCTCCTGGTTGACCCACTTGTCCTTCACGTACCGCCAACCGATGCTCTGCCCACAGCTGCCGTCCCGCTGATTCCCGTGATGCTTGTGGCACGCCTGTGTGCCACTCCACTGCCGAGATGTCGCACTTCTTCTCCCGGTCCAATGTTCACGGGAGAGTCCAAAGTCCGGTGGAGTTCCGTTATCCACTTTCGCACACGGCACTCTTGCCTAGCCCGTGAAGTCTCCATTCTCTCTCGATCTCCATCCTTGGTCTCCAAACTCTCTCGCTCTCCATCCATGGTCTCCAAGCTCTCCCGCTCTCCATCCTTGGTCTCCAAACTCTCTCGTTCTCCATCCAAGTCTCCAAACTCTCCTCGCCGCGCCGTTACTACGCGAATTCGCCGCGTATCTGGCCGGCCAACTGCTGCTGCTTTTCTTTGTGGGGAGTTATTCAACTCCTCACATTCCCCCCTTACTTCGGGAAACATTTAAAACTCGTTCCTACTCTCCGGCGTTTCCTTGCTTATCCTAGCCTTCGAGTCCTTGTGATTCCCGCGGCGCTCCCTCGTTGCTCCCTCGATGCTCCCTCGACGCTCTTAACTCCGTTGAGTTTCCACAGCGTTGGTCATCCTCCTCGTAGCAACTTGAATCTCCCGCGCCGATATTCTCCCTGGCTCCACTGGGACATCGATACTCATGGGCTATCGATCCCCAGCTCGCTGCTCATTGCTGCGTTCCACTCCTTTTATTGGTTCCTCAGCCTGGTCACACCATTCGTGCGTGATCGATGTTCATTCGTATATCGATATCGACGGTGCGGCGTTGCCACCTGCTCGGTGCGATATTTCCACCTTTGGCCGATATTACCATTTTCGTGTACCCATCGATCGCACTTTTATCTAGTGCCAATCGATCGCCTATCGAGGCGCCCCCTTCCCTGGTTCATGGTGATTTTGCAACTTTCTAGGTAAGTTTTCGCATTTCCTCACTCCATTCTATTTCATCCTTTCTCTCTCCATACGACCTCTCTCGCCTATCGTCTCTCTCTCTCGCCCTTCAATCGTCCTCAGCCGGCTGAGCCCGGCTCCATGCTGGCAACTCTTGAGGGCGGGTGCGGAGAGGACTTCGCATTTGCTTCGCTGCAGGTGAGTATTTTGGTATCGTTTGGCTGCTTCCTGATTAACCCAACGTGAATTTCAGGATGCCGTTGGTGCAATGTATGCCCCTTTCTTCTGGCACCTGTTTCAGCCGCGTTTCCCGTCCTATGCCGGTTTTCAAACTCTGTTTTGTTTATTTTATTCAAATTTTATTCGGCCGCTCCTCGGACACTCGTGCTCGCCAGCCCCAACCGGACGCGGAACGCGCGCCCCTCTCTCCATACGCGCACGCTGCGCCTGCCGTCTCTTTTACCGCCGGTGCCTCCGCTGGAGGCCCTCGGCGCCGACACCGTCCGCGACAATTTCGACCGTGCCACCACCTCGGACACTTCGGGCGCCGAGTGCTGCCGCTTGAGCGGAGGTCGGCCACCCTCCAAGGGCTCAGGCCACACCCAGGGTCCTCGCTGCAGCGGCTCATCTGGCTCCGCGGTTACCGTCGCGCTCCCTGTCGTCGGTCAGGTGCTCGGTGTCGGTGGGGCCCAATGCTCCGGTCTGCCGCGGGTCCTGGGATCCAGCGGGCTCACCCGGGGACCACTTTCTTCCCAGATTCGGGGCTCCTCCGTCGCTGCCGTCTCCTCCGCGGGTCCCTCCGGCCAGGTCCAGACAACCGTACCTCGGCGTGGGTGGGTACCCTGTGTTTTCCCACAGCTGCTGCTTCTCCTCCTCGGCCGCCCGCAGTTGGGCCTGCCACTCCGGCGACTCTTCCATCTCCTTCATCCGCCGCTCCTCGCTCCGCCTTCGCGCCTCGCACTTCCGTCGAAATTCCAGCGTAGCCGCTGCCACAGATTCGGCATGGCTACTGGGAGCCAGCTGGTCCTGAGGCGGCTCTTCGCTGGCCCACTCGACCTCCGCCGCGCCAGTCGGGATGCGGCCGTCGGCCCGGTTGACCGCCTTGCGAAACCGCCATCGTCGCTGCTCCACCCGCGGGTCTTCTACCAGCTCGACATCGCTGTCGGAGCTGATGACCTGCTCGGGGACGCCCCGCCCGTTGATCCGCCGCGAGGTTCGGGTAGGCCGGGCTGTCGACCATCCTTGCCCCGGGCTGGATCCTCCGGACGGCTGGTGGGCAGCAATCATTTTGCGCGCTTCGCTCCTTGTTATGCGTGTGCTCATAATGCTCGTCGATTTTGATTGTTCGTCTGAAGCCTGGGCTCCCTTCAACCTCGGTTTCGAGCCTTCCTCTTTGCTCAATCCCGCTATTTCCTTCGGCCTCTCCTTCTTACTACCTAGATCTACGGTACAGCTCTCTGCTCTGTGCCGTCTTCCCCCTTCCTTCGGCAGACTTTTGATGCGTGTTTTTTCTTTCCTCCGATCAGTCCCAATCGAGACCTTAGACGCTCTGGTTTTCTCCCTTTGTGTTCTTAACGTTCTCCTGATGTCCTTTATGTGTTTCATTGCGCCTTTGTAGTTGCCCTGTAGTATCCTTGGAGTCGGTTTGTAGTATCCCTTTCGAATCCTTGGAGGTATCCTTGCAATTTGTTCGTAGTATCCTTTGGAAATCCTTGCAGGTATCCTTGGACTCTTTCCGTAGTATCCTTTGGGAGTCCTTGGACGTATTCTTTGACTCCTTTCGTAGTATCCATCGGGCATCCTTGGAGGTATCCTTGGACTCCTTTCGTAGTATCCTTTGGGCATCCTTGGAGGTATCCTTGGACTCTTTTCGTAGTATCCTTTGGGCATCCTTGGAGGTATCCTTGGACTCCTTTCGTAGTATCCTTTGGGCATCCTTGGAATCCTTTCGTAGTATCCTTTGGGCATCCTTGGAGGTATCCTTGGACTCCTTTCGTAGTATCCTTGGGCATCCTTGGAGGTATCCTTGGAATCCTTTCGTAGTATCCTTTGGGCATCCTTGGAGGTATCCTTGGACTCCCTTCGTAGTATCCTTTGGGCATCCTTGAAGGTATCTTTGGACTTTCAATGTTGTTTTGCGTCTGTTGTGTCTGCTTGTCGCTCGCTTGTGTTTTCCGTTTGTTGCTCTTTCAGCTCGCTTACGTGGATGGTCCGCTCTTTCTTTGTGTTTATGTGTCGTATTTTGCATTTACTGGTGACGCAAAACCTATGACTTGGTAAGGTCCGTCGTATCTTGGGGCCATTTTTGCTGCGAACCCCTCTTCCGCTTTTGATAAGTGGTGTTCCTTGGCCCACACGACGTCACCCACCTTTGGCGTCCATTGCCTCCTCCTTAGGTTATAATGCCTAGCCTGGTCCTGGGAAGCTTTCTCCAGGTTTCGCCTTACAATCTCGAAGATTTCCCTGAGTTTGTTTGCTTTCTCTTCCGGGGTCTCTGTCGGTCGTCCGGTCCCTACGGTTTCTCTGTCGTATAGGGCGCTCGGTAGTCTTGGTTCTCTGCCTTGGGTAATGAACGACGGTGTGTAACCTGTGGATTCTGAAACGCTCGTGTTTACTGCCATGCCAGCAGCATGATTTCTGGCTATTTTTCGTCCCAGTCTCTTTGGTTCTGCCCTGCGAACTGCGCTATCATTGTTTTCACCGTCCTATTGGCTCTCTCAGTCGGTTTTTCCTATGGGGTGTATGGAGCTGTGAACTGTTGCTTGGCTCCCATTTCGGCCAGGAAACTCTTGAAAATTTTGCTGGCAAACTGGACTCCGTTGTCCGTTATGACTATTTTGGGGACCCCATACCTCGCGATTATGCGTTCTTTAAAAGCTTTCTTTAGGGATTCGGCCGTCGCGCTTCGCAGCGGCACCAACTCAGTCCACTTGGAGAACCGGTCTATCAATACCAGCAGCTTTTTGGTTGCCGTGCTTCGAACGCGGCAGGGGTCCGACGAAGTCCGCACATACCGTAGCCCATGGTTCCTCTGGCACCTGCGTCAGCATTTTCCCAGCCATTTGCATCTGATTCGGCTTGAATCTCATGCATGTCTCGCATCCTCGCACGAGGGCTCGGTCGTCTCTGTGCATTCCTGGCCAGTAGTACCGGGCTGCCAGACGTGCTATTGTCTTTCGGCTTCCTACATGGCCAGCCGCCGGTGAGTCGTGGTTCTCCTTCAGCACCGTTTCCCGTAGAGCTTTCGGGACGCACATCTTCCATGTTGCGACATCTTCGCTGCCCGCTCTATGAGGTATATTCCTGTACAGGGTGTTACCCTCCATCACGTAGTCCGGATACTTTTGCGGCTGGGTCCTTATCTTTTCGCGCATTTCCAGAATCCAGCTGCATGCTGCAGAAGCTTCCGCCGCCGACGTCTCCTTGATCCCTCGAAGCGTTTCCGGCAGTGGCTGCCTTGACAAAGCGTCTGCCACCACGTTGAGTTGTCCTTTCCTGTACGCTATTTCGAAGTCGTACTGCTGCAACTCCAGGGCTCATCTGGCGATCCTCCCTGAAGGGCTTTCTATGCTGTTGAGCCACTTCAGTGCCATGTGGTCGGTTACTACTTTAAAGAGGTAACCTTCCAGATACGGCTTGAGCTTTCGGATTGCCCAGACGATTGCCAAGCACTCCTTCTCGGTCGTTGAGTAATTCTTCTCAGCGCCGTTGAGCGTTCGGCTTGAGTAAGAGATTACCTTTTCGCCTCGTTCAGTTTCCTGGGTCAAGATTGCCCCGATGCCGTAGTCGCTTGCGTCAGTTTGCAAGATGAATGGTTTGTCGAAATCCGGGCATGCCAGTACGGGGTCTGCGACGAGTCTTCAGGAATCGGGTAGGCATCCTTTGTAGATTTTGCGTTTATTTGCCTAAAGTCGACGCACAGTCTCCATTTGCCCGTCTTTTTTTTAACCATCACGATAGGAGAACTGTATGGGCTTGTTGAGTGTTCTATGTATCCCATTTGGAGAAGCTCGTCCACCTTCGCATTGATCTCCCCTTGCACTTTCGGATTCTTGGGATAGTATCGCTGCTTTATTGGTTTGTCGTCTTTCATCGTTATCTGATGCTCTGCCATGTTTGACGCTGCCTTCATGCTGCTGGAACTCGATAGCTCTGCATCCAGGAATTTCGTCATGTCGTCATCTTCGCTTGCCCGTTGTACGACTGCCACCGACAACTTCTCCTCGAGCCATCCCTTGTGACGATTCCTGGCCGGTATTATCACTTCGTGTCCAGCGCACTTAATTTCGGTACCGACTTGTGTTAGAAAGTTCCATCCCAACACCAATGAATCCACTACCCCTGGTAGTATCAGCAGGCTCATGCTCAGTCGCTTGTTCCCGAACGCGATTTCCACCTCCAGCTGCTCATCGATTCCGCCACATCTTCCGTCTGCCAACCTAACTTGCCGTCGTATCCTCGTAATCTTTCCGAGGGCAGCCAGGTCGTCCGCCAGCTCTTTGTTTATAAAGCTTGCTGTTGCCCCGGTGTCGATTGTGGCTTTGTATGTGCCCCCACCAATCGTCACCGCTGCGGACAACTGCTGCTCCTCCTCGATCAGCTTTCCCGTTAGTTTGGAGAGGTAGCATCTTGCGACCCCCGCTCGCCTCTCTGCGGCTGAGATCTCTGGGCATTTCCCGCCTGCTGGCAGCATTCGACGCTCCTGACGCCTACTCTCCCGCACACCCAGCAGAACAACAGGCGTTGGTGCCGACATCCCCGCGCCCAGTGTCCATGACCGCCGCACTTTCGGCAGGCCTCCTGGGGGTCTGTGATATGTGTCGTTTCACGAGGACTTTGTGTTTGCTGGCTGCATCTGTTGCTGTTGTGGTGGTGTCCATTGGCCTCCGCGTGGTGCTCCTGTTGCCTGCTGCCGTTGTACTCGGTTAGGTGGCGACCATTGGTCGTTTCTCCGTGTCTCCTGGATTCCTGTCTCTTCGCATCTGCTGCATGTTACCTGCGCTGGCGATGCCGACTTGTTCTTAGAGAATTTGTTTTCCTGCGCGAACGCTTCCCGCTTCTTTTCGAGTTCTTCATACTCGTCTGCTAATATCATCAGCGTGTCCAGGTCCGACACTTTGTATGCCCTTAGGAAGATCCTTAGACTGGGGGTGCAGTTTTCCTTGATGATCCTTAGGGTCTCTTTAGCGGAATAATTAAGTGGCCTCACCATCGTCTGCATGTCGATCATATAGTCTTTGAACGACTCGCTGAAGCCCTGCTTCCGTTGCCTGACCTGATCCGCCAGCCTGGTGAAGAAGTCTCTCGGTAGAAAGTATGTGTGGAAACTATCTATGAACTCCGCCCAGGTTTTCCATTGTTTGTTGTTGGCGATGAACCACTTCAAAGCCCTTCCCTTCAGCAATTCAGGCATCGCTCGGGGAATCATGTCTAACTCCAAGCCGTATGTGTTGGCGGACCATTACACCTGCTCCAGGAACTCGAACGGTTTTTCCGCCCCGTCGAACCTGAACGACCATTCGCGGACCTGTTTAGCGATCCTTGCATAGTTTGACTGATTGGGTCTCGAGATCAGCACTGTTATTTTCCTGTCTTGGCTTGATTCTCTCCTGTTTGCCTCCTTTTGTAGGTTGTCATCGCTCAGGCTTGCCACTGAGTTGTCCCCTTCTGCGTTCGTTAACGTGATGCTCGGGCCGGCTTTGTCGTGGTATGTAGCTTCCAAATCGGCCCAGATGTCAACGAGTTGTGGATCATTATCCGTTTCTGAGTAATACTCGGATAATGCCTTTCTCATGTCCTCTAATCTGCCGTCCAGGGTGACATTAAGCCTCTGTGCGACATTGGCGAAGTCCTCCTTTTTAAGCCGGTAGATCCACTTCTTTCCCATTCTGTTTAAGTTGCTTTCACTGCTGGGACAATCACGTTGGGCGCCAGATGTAACGAACTGATTTTTGTGGTCTGCTCGCTACGAGATTCGTGCGGCTAGCTCAGTAGATTGTGTGTTCATCCCACCAAATTTATATTAACGTGACCGCCCAGTACCTCAGTGAGAAAGCACAGAATTCACGGGCTCATATTACAAGTGTCTTAGTAGCTTGGTTGGCCTTGACTCGTTGCTTGTGACCTTCGGTACTTCCGACGGTCCTGATTGACTCGACAACCTCTCGCCTTGATGACTCGGTGCTCCAGTCCTGTAGCTCCCTGAAGATACTCGCAGCTCCCTGAAGATCCTCGCAGCTCCCTGAAGATCCTCGCAGCTCCCTGAAGACGCTCGCTCGCTGTTCGCTTCTCACGCGTGACTTGGTGACTGCTGGTAACGACTCGGACTCGCGAGGGGTATCAGCCGTACGGGCTTAGGGCTTTTTGTCCGGGACGTTTCCGCGTGGCCTTTGGTACTCGGGGTTCGGGCACGCCGCTCCGGGACCTCGCAAGTCGAATCCGTAGGGCTCTCCTGGATAATTTCACTCGAGACCGTACCGATCGACCGCTCTCCCTTCGGGCTTGTTATATTTGGGGTTCGGGCACGCCGCTCCGGGACCTCGCAAGTCGAATCTGTAGGGCTCTCCTGGACAATTCCACGCGAGACCGTACCGATCGACCGCTCTCCCTTCTGGCTTGTTATACTCTCTCCAGGCGTAACGCCAGGACTTTGTGGATAGGGTTAATCGACCGCATTGACCTAGCCGTGTGATGCCCTCTGGATCTCAGCTACCTGCGTCTCAATTCGGAGATTCCTGGTATCCCAATCCCGAACGTCTCGACGTAGCAATCTTGCTCCTCGTAGGCTCCCACGGCGCTGCTTCTCTGGCGACTCAACTTGCTGTTGCTCTCTTGTACGTACCGCTACTAACCGATGCTCTGCCCACAGCTGCCGTCCCGCTGATTCCCGTGATGCTTGTGGCACGCTGTGTGCCAATCCACTGCCGAGATGTGGCACTTCTTCTCCCGGTCCAAAGTTCACGGGAGAGTCCAAGGTCCGGTGGAGTTCCGTTATCCACTTTCGCACACGGCACTCTTGCCTAGCCCGTGAAGTCTCCATTCTCTCTCGATCTCCATCCTTGGTCTCCAAACTCTCTCGCTCTCCATCCTTGGTCTCCAAGCTCTTCCGCTCTCCATCCTTGGTCTCCAAACTCTCTCGTTCTCCATCCAAGTCTCCAAACTCTCCTCGCCGCGCCGTTACTACGCGAATTCGCCGCGTATCTGGTAAGCGGCCGGCCATCTGCTGCTGCTTCTATTTGTGGGAAGTTATTCAACTCCTCACAGCCTCCTGCCGCAGTGATCATCACTGCCACAAGTGTGGAAACGGCCACAACACTCTCCTACATACGGACGACCGATCTACACTTCCAACATATTCCTGAGCCTGCTATCCTGAGGGGGGGAGGGGAGAATGTTTACGTAAAAAGGACGTTTAGTTTCAGGAGGCAATGTCGAGCGGCAGTTTTATCCAGCTGTCAGAAGTTAAGTTAGGCTTAACTAGTTCTTATTTCATAGTGTACCAATAAACATCTATGCACGTCGCGCAAAAAACCCCAAAGTACCCCCGTGTTTTTTGCTTACCCTTCGTTCTTGGGACTTCATCTATTTCCGCGATCAAACCACCCCGCCCCAACAACAGAAATGGGCCTCCTTTTAAACTTTAAGAGCCCATAACTTGGTCAAAGGGAATCGCACACTTTAACTCCCACAAACTTCAAAAAATAGTAAATATGAACGTGGATATCTCGGAAACTATCAATGATAGAGAATTGGGACGCAGCGCAAGTTTGTAACGCGAATATGCCACGCCCACTCTAACGCCCACAAACCGCCCAATCCTGTGGCGCCCACAATTTTCATGCAAGATAAAATATTTTAACTAAAATGTATTGGTCTCGTCAATACCGCCACGCCCACTCTAACGCCCATAACGCATAAATCTGTCTACCGCCGGTAGGTGGCGCATTTCAATCTCGCTTTGCTGCCTGCATATCCTCCATTTCCTTTTGGTCCCTTTAGCTGATTAACGGGTATCTGATAGTCGAGGTACTCGACTATAGCGTTCTTCCTTGTTAATTTTTAGTTTCCATAACGCCTTTGCACAAACATCGCCAAAGATCAAATTTCTTATTCTTTGGGCCGCGGCTAACGCCGTTCATCGATATTCACTCGCAAAATCTGGTATATTTTCTGGTATTTCCTTAGCTCATCTGGGTACCGCGCTGAAAAACAGAGCCGACGAAAAGCGTTAGCCGCATACTTGCCTCTCGCTCACTCCTATGGTTAGCTCACGGTTGTTGTCGATTTGAGTACTAGGCTTCAATATTGAGAATTGGGACTCTATCCTGGTTTATATGTGCTCGACAAAACTACCAAAGCTCACCCTCTCATTATGGGAGCAATCCACCCAAAATAAAGCCGAAATTCCTACGTGGCTTGAGCTTGATTCCTATTTGACGGAGCGCCATCGAACTTTTGAGGCCGTCGATAGCTTCCGATCTGCCAATTTCCTCCACGTCCAGTCCAAAGACACACATCGAGTGACAGAATTTCCAAAAATAAATTCCTTCAACACAAGGTTAGTTCCGATACCCAAAGACTGCGATCTGTGCTCGATGAAGAACCATCCCGTGCGTATATGTCCACGCTTCCTACAGATGACGGTAGACGATCGCCTAGCCTATATCCAAAGGAAGCAGTTGTGCTTCAATTGCTTTGCAAGCAGCCATCAATTCCGGGATTGCACAACTGTCTAACTTGCCAAGATCGGCATCACACATTGCTGCATCGAAACAGCGGTCCTACTACTCTGCCGATTCTGCGATCGCCTAGCCTATATCCAAAGGAAGCAGTTGTGCTTCAATTGCTTTGCAAGCAGCCATCAATTCGGGATTGCACATCTGTCCAACTTGCCAAGATCGGCATCACATATTGCTGCATCGAAACAGCGGTCCTACTACTCTGCCGATTCCATCCGGCCCTCCAAAGCCAGTATCCGCCTTAGATCCACACACCATTTCGTCCTATTCAGCGCAAGTTTCCGTACGAAAAGTCTATCCTAAGAATACTCCATCCGAATATTGTGTTCCATACCCCGCCTTGTATGGCAGACGTACTCGAGGTATAAAATCCTACCAATGCCGAGTCTGCCAAAATATCCATCCTCTACGGAAGTGCCACCACTTTCTACGGCTAAGCCCCAAGAATCGGCTCCAGGAAGTATATATCCAGAAGTACTGCTCCAATTGCTTGGCTCACAATCATTCCAAGGCCTCCTGCCGCAGTGGTCATCACTGCCACAAGTGTGGAAAGGGCCACAACACTCTCTTACATATGAACGACCGATCTACACTTCCAACATATTCCTGAGCCTGCTGTCCTGAGGGGGGGAGGGGGAGAATGTTTACGTCAAAAGGACGTTTAATTTCAGGAGCCAGTGTCGAGTGGCAGTATTATCCAGATGTCAGAAGTTAAGTTAGGCTTAACTAGTTCTTATTTCAAAGTGTACCAATAAACACCTATGCACGTCGCGCAAAAGACCCCAAAGTACCCCCGTGTTTTTTGCTTACCCAACAACAGAAATGGGCCTCCTTTTAAACTTTAAAAGCCCATAACTTGGTCACAAGGAATCGGATTTTAAAATGGCATACCTGTATGGGCTTGTGGAATGATTATGCTGTTATCTGCTCTTTCTTTGTGTTTATGTATCGTATTTTGCAGATTACTGGTGACGCAAAACCTATGACTTGGGAAGGTCCGTCGTATCTTGGGGCCATTTTTGCTGCGAACCCCTCTTCCGCTTTTGATAAGTGGTGTTCACGACGTCACCCACCTTTGGCGTCCATTGCCTCCTCCTTAGGTTATAATGCCTAGCCTGGTCCTGGGAAGCTTTCTCCAGGTTTCGCCTTACAATCTCGAAGATTTCCCTGAGTTTGTTTGCTTTCTCTTCCGGGGTCTCTGTCGGTCGTCCGGTCCCTACGGTTTCTCTGTCGTATAGGGCGCTCGGTAGTCTTGGTTCTCTGCCTTGGGTAATGAACGACGGTGTGTAACCTGTGGATTCTGAAACGCTCGTGCTTACAGCCAGCATGATTTCTGGCCATTTTTCGTCCCAGTCTCTTTGGTTCTGCCCTGCGAACTGCGCTATCATTGTTTTCACCGTCCTATTGGCTCTCTCAGTCGGTTTTTCCTATGGGGTGTATGGAGCTGTGAACTGTTGCTTGGCTCCCATTTCGGCCAGGAAACTCTTGAAAATTTTGCTGGCTAATTGGACTCCGTTGTCCGTTATGACTATTTTGGGGACCCCATACCTCGCGATTATGCGTTCTTTAAAAGCTTTCTTTAGGGATTCGGCCGTCGCGCTTCGCAGCGGCACCAACTCAGTCCACTTGGAGAACCGGTCTATCAATACCAGCAGCATTTGGTTGCCGTGCTTCGAACGCGGCAGGGGTTCGACGAAGTCCGCACATACCGTAGCCCATGGTTCCTCTGGCACCTGCGTCAGCATTTTCCCAGCCATTTGCAGCTGATTCGGCTTGAATCTCATGCATGTCTCGCATCCTCGCACGAGGGCTCGGTCGTCTCTGTGCATTCCTGGCCAGTAGTACCGGGCTGCCAGACGTGCTATTGTCTTTCGGCTTCCTACATGGCCAGCCGCCGGTGAGTCGTGGTTCTCCTTCAGCACCGTTTCCCGTAGAGCTTTCGGGACGCACATCTTCCATGTTGCGACATCTTCGCTGCCCGCTCTATGAGGTATATTCCTGTACAGGGTGTTACCCTCCATCACGTAGTCCGGATACTTTTGCGGCTGGGTCCTTATCTTTTCGCGCATTTCCAGAATCCAGCTGCATGCTGCAGAAGCTTCCGCCGCCGACGTCTCCTTGATCCCTCGAAGCGTTTCCGGCAGTGGCTGCCTTGACAAAGCGTCTGCCACCACGTTGAGTTGTCCTTTCCTGTACGCTATTTCGAAGTCGTACTGCTGCAACTCTAGGGCTCATCTGGCGATCCTCCCTGAAGGGCTTTCTATGCTGTTGAGCCACTTCAGTGCCATGTGGTCGGTTACTACTTTAAAGTGGTAACCTTCCAGATACGGCTTGAGCTTTCGGATTGCCCAGACGATTGCCAAGCACTCCTTCTCGGTCGTTGAGTAATTCTTCTCAGCGCCGTTGAGCGTTCGGCTTGAGTAAGAGATTACCTTTTCGCCTCGTTCAGTTTCCTGGGTCAAGATTGCCCCGATGCCGTAGTCGCTTGCGTCAGCTTGCAAGATGAATGGTTTGTCGAAATCCGGGCATGCCAGTACGGGGTCTGCGACGAGTCTTGCCTTCACCTCTTCGAACGCCGTCTGATGTTCCTGTGTCCACACCCACTTATTGCCCTTGCGTAGCAGATCGTTGAGAGGTTTGACTATTTTTGCGAAGTCAGGTTCAAACCGGCGGTACCATGATGCTACGCCCAGGTACTGTCGGAGCTCTCTTACTGTCGATGGTGGTTCTAGTTCGGCGATGGCTGCTACCTTTTCTGGATCCGTGCCTATTCCTTCGCTAGTCACTCGATGACCGAGATATAACAGCTCTTTCTTAAAAAATTGGCACTTCTCCGGGCTTAACCTCAGATTTGCCTCCTTTAGTCGTCGGAACACTTCCTTTAGGTTGGCCTTGTGTTCTTCCAGCGAGCGCCCGATTACTATGATGTCGTCCTGGTAAGCAAATGCGTGCGGCGACATTTCGGGGCCGATCACCCGGTCCAGCACCCGTTGAAAAGTCGCAGACGCCGAATGAAGTCCGAATGGCATTACTCTCCATTGGAATAAACCTTTCCCCGGCACTGTAAACGTCGTATACTGCCTGCTGTCTGCTTTCAGTGGGATTTGCCAGTACCCATCCTTTAGTTGGTCAGAATATAATTTATTCGGGAATCGGGTAGGCATCCTTTGTAGATTTTGCGTTTATTTGCCTAAAGTCGACGCACAGTCTCCATTTGCCCGTCTTTTTTTTAACCATCACGATAGGAGAACTGTATGGGCTTGTTGAGTGTTCTATGTATCCCATTTGGAGAAGCTCGTCCACCTTCGCATTGATCTCCCCTTGCACTTTCGGATTCTTGGGATAGTATCGCTGCTTTATTGGTTTGTCGAATTTCATCGTTATCTGATGCTCTGCCATGTTTGACGCTCCCTTCATGCTGCTGAAACTCGATAGCTCTGCATCCAGGAATTTCGTCATGTCATCATCTTCGCTTGCCCGTTGTACGACTGCCACCGACAACTTCTCCTCGAGCCATCCCTTGTGACGATTCCTGGCCGGTATTATCACTTCGTGTCCAGCGCACTTAATTTCACCAACACCAATGAATCCACTACCCCTGGTAGTATCAGCAGGCTCTTGCTCAGTCGCTTGTTCCCGAACGCGATTTCCACCTCCAGCTGCTCATCGATTCCGCCACATCTTCCGTCTGCCAACCTAACTTGCCGTCGTATCCTCGTAATCTTTCCGAGGGCAGCCAGGTCGTCCGCCAGCTCATTGCTTATAAAGCTTGCTGTTGCCCCGGTGTCGATTGTGGCTTTGTATGTGCCCCCACCAATCGTCACCGCTGCGAACAACTGCTGCTCCTCCTCGATCAGCTTTCCCGTTAGATTGGAGAGGTAGCATCTTGCGACACCCGCTCGCCTCTCTGCGGCTGAGATCGCTGGGCATTTCCCGCCTGCTGGCAGCATTCGACGCTCCTGACGCCTACTCTCCCGCACACCCAGCAGAACAACAGGCGTTGGTGCCGACATCCCCGCGCCCAGTGTCCATGACCGCCGCACTTTCGGCAGGCCTCCTGGGGGTCTGTGATGTGTGTCGTTTCACGAGGACTTTGTGTTTGCTGGCTGCATCTGTTGCTGTTGTGGTGGTGTCCATTGGCCTCCGCGTGGTGCTCCTGTTGCCTGCTGCCGTGGTACTCGGTTAGGTGGCGACCATTGGTCGTTTCCCCGTGTCTCCTGGATTCCTGTCTCTTCGCATCTGCTGCATGTTACCTGCGCTGGCGATGCCGACTTGTTCTTAGAGAATTTGTTTTCCTGCGCGAACGCTTCCCGCTCCTTTTCGAGTTCTTCATACTCGTCTGCTAATATCATCAGCGTGTCCAGGTCCGACACTTTGTATGCCCTTAGGAAGATCCTTAGACTGGGGGTGCAGTTTTTCTTGATGATCCTTAGGGTCTCTTTAGCGGAATAATTAGGTGGCCTCACCATCGTCTGCATGTCGATCATATAGTCTTTGAACGACTCGCTGAAGCCCTGCTTCCGTTGCCTGACCTGATCCGCCAGCCTGGTGAAGAAGTCTCTCGGTAGAAAGTATGTGTGGAAACTATCTATGAACTCCGCCCAGGTTTTCCATTGTTTGTTATTGGCGATGAACCACTTCAAAGCCCTTCCCTTCAGCAACTCAGGCATCGCTCGGGGAATCATGTCTAACTCCAAGCCGTATGTGTTGGCGGACCATTACACCTGCTCCAGGAACTCGAACGGTTTTTCCGTCCCGTCGAACCTGAACGACCATTCGCGGACCTGTGTAGCGATCCTTGCATAGTTTGACTGATTGGGTCTCGAGATCAGCGCTGTTATTTTCCTGTCTTGGCTTGATTCTCTCCTGTTTGCCTCCTTTTGTAGGTTGTCATCGCTCAGGCTTGCCACTAAGTTGTCCTCTTCTGCGTTCGTTAACGTGATAGCTTCCAAATCGGCCCAGATGTCAACGAGTTGTGGATCATTATCCGTTTCTGAGTAATACTCGGATAATGCCTTTCTCATGTCCTCTAATCTGCCGTCCAGGGTGACATTAAGCCTCTGTGCGACATTGGCGAAGTCCTCCTTTTTAAGCCGGTAGATCCACTTCTTTCTAGATCCAGGACTTTGTGGCAGGGTTCGTAACTGTTATAAGTTTTATTTTTAAAATCACTTTATAATAGTTATGTCATGATTTTTATTTAAAACTCATGAAATAATTGTTATTCTCTCAGTTTTATATAAAACTTGACAAATAAAACTTATTTTCTGAGTTTTACTTTTCGCTTGAAAAATAACAGTTATTCTTTGAGTTTTATATAAAAATCAAATAATAAAACTTATTCTCTGAGTTTTATTATTTAAATCAAACATAAAACTCAAAATCATATTGTGGCGGTTCCGTGGTTCGTAGAAATGTGATTAAAAATTTAAAATACTAAATGCGCCGTTGGCTATTTAAAAAAAAAATTTTCAGATACTATAGACCACCGTTAGTATGTTTATTTATATTAATTTATGTCGCACATGGGAAAAATCAATGTTTTAATAGTAAGCGGACTTTACAGTCATACATATCCAACTAGTTATATATAAGAGTACACCTTAACACTTTAAATAAATTGCCTATACTGGCCTAGTGCATCAGTGTTAGTTCCGAAAACGGGGAAACGGGTAATAATCGACTGATATAATTTCATTAATTTAAAGTTGTATTTTAGTTAAATTGTTTATTTAGTTTAACAAATAAAAGTTTTTTTATTGACTCTGACGAAAGTTTGCATCTGAGGTCCGTTAGAATAAGTTTTAGGGCGGAAAAGGACCTTTCTACGCTGACTTGGGTAGCGGGAACAGCATGGACCACTTTAGCCATTTCGTAGAGGTAAGGGTAGATGAATCTTTTCTCCTCCCAATAAGTCATGATTTGAACATTCAAATCAACCGGCTTGGGAGAATAATTTTCAATTTCACTATACGCCTTCTTTATGTCGTCATCATAGGCGTCTGAGGTCTCTCTTTGGTGCAGTTCGACGAGACCGAGAGTTTTTACACAAATCCGGTTATTGTGATAAATCTGGGCGTTGATTCCTAAAATGCCACGGTTGCATCTTGTTGCTGTATCCATTTTTATGCATACTATATTGTTTTTGAACAACAGTTTTAAAGACGCTTTGATTTCATTATATTTCCTTTCAACTAACATCATTATGTTTCTCGATGAAACAGGGCTCATATTGAGGCCATCAAAGATTTGCTTTGTCAATGTGGTAAAGGCTTTTGAATCCAACACTAAGAACGGCATTTTCTCTGTTGTTACCAGGTCTATACATGCCTCCGTGACTTCGGTTTTGGACATGTCTACAGAAAACTTTATTTTCCTGTCCATCCCTTCAACGTTATTTTGAAAGTTTAATTCTTTATCAAAAACGCTTTTGTGGTGGTCCGATAGATGACGCTTTAAATTTGACAAGTAGCTACCTGCAAAAATCTTTTTGCATATTTTACAAGTCGATTTATTTTCTATTGAATAAAATTCGAAATAGCTTCGCGGTAAGTTATAAGGTTTTCGTCCCATAATAATATAGAAGATTTCCCTGAGTTTGTTTGCTTTCTCTTCCGGGGTCTCTGTCGGTCGTCCGGTCCCTACGGTTTCTCTGTCGTATAGGGCGCTCGGTAGTCTTGGTTCTCTGCCTTGGGTAATGAACGACGGTGTGTAACCTGTGGATTCTGAAACGCTCGTGCCAGCATGATTTCTGGCCATTTTTCGTCCCAGTCTCTTTGGTTCTGCCCTGCGAACTGCGCTATCATTGTTTTCACCGTCCTATTGGCTCTCTCAGTCGGTTTTTCCTATGGGGTGTATGGAGCTGTGAACTGTTGCTTGGCTCCCATTTCGGCCAGGAAACTCTTGAAAATTTTGCTGGCAAACTGGACTCCGTTGTCCGTTATGACTATTTTGGGGACCCCATACCTCGCGATTATGCGTTCTTTAAAAGCTTTCTTTAGGGATTCGGCCGTCGCGCTTCGCAGCGGCACCAACTCAGTCCACTTGGAGAACCGGTCTATCAATACCAGCAGCATTTGGTTGCCGTGCTTCGAACGCGGCAGGGGTCCGACGAAGTCCGCACATACCGTAGCCCATGGTTCCTCTGGCACCTGCGTCAGCATTTTCCCAGCCATTTGCAGCTGATTCGGCTTGAATCTCATGCATGTCTCGCATCCTCGCACGAGGGCTCGGTCGTCTCTGTGCATTCCTGGCCAGTAGTACCGGGCTGCCAGACGTGCTATTGTCTTTCGGCTTCCTACATGGCCAGCCGCCGGTGAGTCGTGGTTCTCCTTCAGCACCGTTTCCCGTAGAGCTTTCGGGACGCACATCTTCCATGTTGCGACATCTTCGCTGCCCGCTCTATGAGGTATATTCCTGTACAGGGTGTTACCCTCCATCACGTAGTCCGGATACTTTTGCGGCTGGGTCCTTATCTTTTCGCGCATTTCCAGAATCCAGCTGCATGCTGCAGAAGCTTCCGCCGCCGACGTCTCCTTGATCCCTCGAAGCGTTTCCGGCAGTGGCTGCCTTGACAAAGCGTCTGCCACCACGTTGAGTTGTCCTGTCCTGTACGCTATTTCGAAGTCGTACTGCTGCAACTCCAGGGCTCATCTGGCGATCCTCCCTGAAGGGCTTTCTATGCTGTTGAGCCACTTAAGTGCCATGTGGTCGTTTACTACTTTAAAGTGGTAACCTTCCAGATACGGCTTGAGCTTTCGGATTGCCCAGACGATTGCCAAGCACTCCTTCTCGGTCGTTGAGTAATTCTTCTCAGCGCCGTTGAGCGTTCGGCTTGAGTAAGAGATTACCTTTTCGCCTCGTTCAGTTTCCTGGGTCAAGATTGCCCCGATGCCGTAGTCGCTTGCGTCAGTTTGCAAGATGAATGGTTTGTCGAAATCCGGGCATGCCAGTACGGGGTCTGCGACGAGTCTTGCCTTCACCTCTTCGAACGCCGTCTGATGTTCCTGTGTCCACACCCACTTATTGCCCTTGCGTAGCAGATCGTTGAGAGGTTTGACTATTTTTGCGAAGTCAGGTACAAACCGGCGGTACCATGATGCTACGCCCAGGTACTGTCGGAGCTCTCTTACTGTCGATGGTGGTTCTAGTTCGGCGATGGCTGCTACCTTTTCTGGATCCGTGCCTATTCCTTCGCTAGTCACTCGATGACCGAGATATAACAGCTCTTTCTTAAAAAATTGGCACTTCTCCGGGCTTAACCTCAGATTTGCCTCCTTTAGTCGTCGGAACACTTCCTTTAGGTTGGCCTTGTGTTCTTCCAGCGAGCGCCCGATTACTATGATGTCGTCCTGGTAAGCAAATGCGTGCGGCGACATTTCGGGGCCGATCACCCGGTCCAGCACCCGTTGAAAAGTCGCAGACGCCGAATGAAGTCCGAATGGCATTACTCTCCATTGGAATAAACCTTTCCCCGGCACTGTAAACGTCGTATACTGCCTGCTGTCTGCTTTCAGTGGGATTTGCCAGTACCCATCCTTTAGGTCCAAGCTGCTGATGTACCGTGCTTCCCTCAGTTGGTCGAGAATATAATTTATTCGGGAATCGGGTAGGCATCCTTTGTAGATTTTGCGTTTATTTGCCTAAAGTCGACGCACAGTCTCCATTTGCCCGTCTTTTTTTTAACCATCACGATAGGAGAACTGTATGGGCTTGTTGAGTGTTCTATGTATCCCATTTGGAGAAGCTCGTCCACCTTCGCATTGATCTCCCCTTGCACTTTCGGATTCTTGGGATAGTATCGCTGCTTTATTGGTTTGTCGAATTTCATCGTTATCTAATGCTCTGCCATGTTTGACGCTCCCTTCATGCTGCTGAAACTCGATAGCTCTGCATCTAGGAATTTCGTCATGTCGTCATCTTCGCTTGCCCGTTGTACGACTGCCACCGACAACTTCTCCTCGAGCCATCCCTTGTGACGATTCCTGGCCGGTATTATCACTTCGTGTCCAGCGCACTTAATTTCACCAACACCAATGAATCCACTACCCCTGGTAGTATCAGCAGGCTCTTGCTCAGTCGCTTGTTCCCGAACGCGATTTCCACCTCCAGCTGCTCATCGATTCCGCCACATCTTCCGTCTGCCAACCTAACTTGCCGTCGTATCCTCGTAATCTTTCCGAGGGCAGCCAGGTCGTCCGCCAGCTCATTGCTTATAAAGCTTGCTGTTGCCCCGGTGTCGATTGTGGCTTTGTATGTGCCCCCACCAATCGTCACCGCTGCGGACAACTGCTGCTCCTCCTCGATCAGCTTTCCCGTTAGATTGGAGAGGTAGCATCTTGCGACACCCGCTCGCCTCTCTGCGGCTGAGATCGCTGGGCATTTCCCGCCTGCTGGCAGCATTCGACGCTCCTGACGCCTACTCTCCCGCACACCCAGCAGAACAACAGGCGTTGGTGCCGACATCCCCGCGCCCAGTGTCCATGACCGCCGCACTTTCGGCAGGCCTCCTGGGGGTCTGTGATGTGTGTCGTTTCACGAGGACTTTGTGTTTGCTGGCTGCATCTGTTGCTGTTGTGGTGGTGTCCATTGGCCTCCGCGTGGTGCTCCTGTTGCCTGCTGCCGTGGTACTCGGTTAGGTGGCGACCATTGGTCGTTTCCCCGTGTCTCCTGGATTCCTGTCTCTTCGCATCTGCTGCATGTTACCTGCGCTGGCGATGCCGACTTGTTCTTAGAGAATTTGTTTTCCTGCGCGAACGCTTCCCGCTCCTTTTCGAGTTCTTCATACTCGTCTGCTAATATCATCAGCGTGTCCAGGTCCGACACTTTGTATGCCCTTAGGAAGATCCTTAGACTGGGGGTGCAGTTTTTCTTGATGATCCTTAGGGTCTCTTTAGCGGAATAATTAAGTGGCCTCACCATCGTCTGCATGTCGATCATATAGTCTTTGAACGACTCGCTGAAGCCCTGCTTCCGTTGCCTGACCTGATCCGCCAGCCTGGTGAAGAAGTCTCTCGGTAGAAAGTATGTGTGGAAACTATCTATGAACTCCGCCCAGGTTTTCCATTGTTTGTTGTTGGCGATGAACCACTTCAAAGCCCTTCCCTTCAGCAATTCAGGCATCGCTCGGGGAATCATGTCTAACTCCAAGCCGTATGTGTTGGCGGACCATTACACCTGCTCCAGGAACTCGAACGGTTTTTCCGTCCCGTCGAACCTGAACGACCATTCGCGGACCTGTGTAGCGATCCTTGCATAGTTTGACTGATTGGGTCTCGAGATCAGCGCTGTTATTTTCCTGTCTTGGCTTGATTCTCTCCTGTTTGCCTCCTTTTGTAGGTTGTCATCGCTCAGGCTTGCCACTAAGTTGTCCCCTTCTGCGTTCGTTAACGTGATGCTCGGGCCGGCTTTGTCGTGGTATGTAGCTTCCAAATCGGCCCAGATGTCAACGAGTTGTGGATCATTATCCGTTTCTGAGTAATACTCGGATAATGCCTTTCTCATGTACGCCTTCGGTTAGGACACGCTAACTTAACCCATAACCATCTTTTTACTCGCTTTCCCACAATACCCTATTGCCCCCTATGCAACAACGTACGATCGTCTCTCTTCACTTCCACAAAACCCTTCACTGCCACAAATCTGTTTTCGTACTAGAACAAAAAATTTAACTGTAATGTATTAGTCTCGCCAAGTCAACGCCCACTCTAAGCCCAAAACGCTTAAATCTGTCTGCCGCACACATAACCATATATTAAGATTGCGGAAAGGTGGCGCATTACAATCTCGCTTTGCTGCTTGCATGTCTCCATTTCCCTTGGCTCCCTTTAGTTGAAAAACGGGTATCTTATAGTCGAGGTACTCGACTATAGCGTTCTTCCTTGTTTATTTTGTTATGAATTGACAATTTTTTAAATTGTTATATTAGTTAAAAGCTGAAAAAATATTCTTGAAAAAAACTTTCTGTTTTAAAAGAATAAGGATTGGCAATGCAAAAACCAACGACTCAACACAGGAATAATAGAAATTAAAAATAAATATTTTATATTTTTTCATTATCTTGTCAATTTTTAATGCCATCCACTCTCAGCACTACATTAAATTTAAAACATTATTTAAATAAGAACAAAAAGAATATTAAAAAACAAAATTATTCATAAAATAAACAAAACAAAAACAAATCACTAAAAGACGAAACAGAAACAAAAAAAATTAACAAATTACCCTTCGAATTTAATTTAAATTTGTATTTGCTTTACAATATGATCAGTGATCACATTAATCACATTCAAAAACTTAAAGGAAAAGAAATCACATAAATGGAAAAACAAAAACTAATAAAATATACATCAAAACTAACAGTCTTAAGAGTAAACCAAAACAAAATAAATAGAAATACAAGAAAAAAATTTAACATAATATAAAACAAACATAAAAAACATACAATATGAACAAATTTAACAACAACTAAAACTATGCGTTGCATAGAATCGAGCATCGCGGTTTCCAGGGTTAAAGAACGGGTTCCACCGATAAAACCCGCCATACGAAAGCATTTTTTGTATGACATGTCCCCTCTGTGTTTTCATACTTATTGCTAGAAGGAAACGTTCTCACTTTCATGCGTCGACCTCTTACCTAAAGGTTTCTTGGTACAGCTTCCCAGCCGCTCCACAATTTTCGAGGCCCCAATTAAATTTAACCAGGGTTCGAAAATAACTGTTATTTTTGTTTTTTCAAACAATAAAATCACTAACAAGCGAAAATCCTGAAAAAAATACAACTACACCACTGACGTTATTAAACATTGTATTTTACATAACCGCAATGATTTTTATTTTTCAGAGTTTTATTTAAAACTCATGAAATAATCGTTATATTGTGAGTTTTATATAAAACTTGACAAATAAAACTTATTTTCTGAGTTTTACTTTTCGCTTGAAAAATAACAGTTATTCTTTGAGTTTTATATAAAAATCAAATAATTAAACTTATTCTCTGAGTTTTATTATTTAAATCAAACATAAAACTCAAAATCATATTGTGGCGGTTCTGTGGTTCGTAGAAATGTGATTAAAAACTTAAAATACTAAATGCGCTATTGGCTATTTCTTAAAATTTTTTTAGATACAATAGACCACCGTTAGTATGTATATTTTTATTAATTTATGTCGCACAAAGGTGGAATGTCTTTACTAGCAGAGTGGACCAGTGATAGGTCTGAAAACGAAAACAAAAAAAAACAATTGCGACGTGCAGGTCTCCGTTTTTACGTCAACATTTAAATCAGTTATAGTCAGTTCAATTAGTAACAACCATCTGAAAAAGTATTTTCTATATTATTATGGGACGAAAACCTTATAACTTACCGCGAAGCTATTTCGAATTTAATTCAATAGAAAATAAATCGACTTGTAAAATATGCAAAAAGATTTTTGCAGGTAGCTACTTGTCAAATTTAAAGCGTCATCTATCGGACCACCACAAAAGCGTTTTTGATAAAGAATTAAACTTTCAAAATAACGTTGAAGGGATGGACAGGAAAATCAAGTTTTCTGTAGACATGTCCAAAACCGAAGTCACGGAGGCATGTATAGACCTGGTAACAACAGAGAAAATTCCGTTCTTAGTGTTGGATTCAAAAGCCTTTACCACATTGACAAAGCAAATCTTTGATGGCCTCAATATGAGCCCTGTTTCATCGAGAAACATAATGATGTTAGTTGAAAGGAAATATAATGAAATCAAAGTGTCTTTAAAACTGTTGTTCAAAAACAATATAGTATGCATAAAAATGGATACAGCAACAAGATGCAACCGTGGCATTTTAGGAATCAACGCCCAGATTTATCACAATAACCGGATTTGTGTAAAAACTCTCGGTCTCGTCGAACTGCACCAAAGAGAGACCTCAGACGCCTATGATGACGACATAAAGAAGGCGTATAGTGAAATTGAAAATTATTCTCCCAAGCCGGTTGATTTGAATGTTCAAATCATGACTTATTGGGAGGAGAAAAGATTCGTCTACCCTTACCTCTACGAAATGGCTAAAGTGGTCCATGCTGTTCCCGCTACCCAAGTCAGCGTAGAAAGGTCCTTTTCCGCCCTAAAACTTATTCTAACGGACCTCAGATGCAAACTTTCGTCAGAGTCAATAAAAAAACTTTTATTTGTTAAACTAAATAAACAATTTAACTAAAATACAACTTTAAATTAATGAAATTATATCAGTCGATTATTACCCGTTTCCCCGTTTTCGGAACTAACACTGATGCACTAGGCCAGTATAGGCAATTTATTTAAAGTGTTAAGGTGTACTCTTATATATAACTAGTTGGATATGTATGACTGTAAAGTCTGCTTACTATTAAAACATTGATTTTTCCCATGTGCGACATAAATTAATAAAAATAAACATACTAACAGTGGTCTATAGTATCTGAAAAATTTTTTTTTAAATAGCCAACCGCGCATTTAGTATTTTAAATTTTTAATCACATTTCTACGAACCACGGAACCGCCACAATATGATTTTGAGTTTTATGTTTGATTTAAATAATAAAACTCGACGTAGCAATCTTGCTCCTCGTAGGCTCCCACGGCGCTGCTTCTCTGGCGACTCAACTTGCTGTTGCTCTCTTGTAGATTATCTGGTTGTTTGATTGTTCACTTTGGTATCTGAGTGATCTTTACGGTTTGACTCCTTGTGATCGACTGATCCAGCTGCCAGCGCTCTGCGGCCTTATATAGGGCCTCCGGGAACTGTTATTTCCCTTTTGCGCACGGCCCGCTGGATCTCTCCACTCCGGGTCCAAAGTCCGTGCCTCCTGGTTGACCCACTTGTCCTTCACGTACCGCTTCCAACCGATGCTCTGCCCACAGCTGCCGTCCCGCTGATTCCCGTGATGCTTGTGGCACGCCTGTGTGCCACTCCACTGCCGAGATGTGGCACTTCTTCTCCCGGTCCAAAGTTCACGGGAGAGTCCAAGGTCCGGTGGAGTTCCGTTATCCACTTTCGCACACGGCACTCTTGCCTAGCCCGTGAAGTCTCCATTCTCTCTCGATCTCATTCCTTGGTCTCCAAACTCTCTCGCTCTCCATCCTTGGTCTCCAAGCTCTCCCGCTCTCCATCCTTGGTCTCCAAACTCTCTCGTTCTCCATCCAAGTCTCCAAACTCTCCTCGCCGCGCCGTTACTACGCGAATTCGCCGCGTATCTGGTAAGCGGCCGGCCATCTGCTGCTGCTTCTATTTGTGGGGAGTTATTCAACTCCTCACAGCCTCCTGCCGCAGTGATCATCACTGCCACAAGTGTGGAAAGGGCCACAACACTCTCCTACATACGGACGACCGATCTACACTTCCAACATATTCCTGAGCCTGCTATCCTGAGGGGGGGAGGGGAGAATGTTTACGTAAAAAGGACGTTTAGTTTCAGAGGGCAATGTCGAGCGGCAGTTTTATCCAGATGTCAGAAGTTAAGTTAGGCTTAACTAGTTCTTATTTCATAGTGTACCAATAAACACCTATGCACGCCGCGCAAAAAACCCCAAAGTACCCCCGTGTTTTTTGCTTACCCTTCGTTCTTGGGACTTCATCTATTTCCGCGATCAAACCACCCCGCCCCAACAACAGAAATGGGCCTCCTTTAAAACTTTAAGAGCCCATAACTTGGTCAAAAGGAATCGCACACTTTAACGCCCACAAACTTCAAAAAATAGTAAATATGAACGTGGATATCTCGGGAACTATCAAAGATAGAGAATTGGGATCTCAGATTTAGATTCCGTAGCCTTGTACGCAGCGCAAGTTTGTAACGCGAATATGCCACGCCCACTCTAACGCCCACAAACCGCCCAAGCCTGTGGCGCCCACAATTTTCATGCTAGATAAAATATTTTAGCTAAAATGTATTGGTCTCGTCAATACCGCCACGCCCACTCTAACGCCCATAACGCAAAAATCTGTCTACCGCCGGTAGGTGGCGCATTTCAATCTCGCTTTGCTGCCTGCATATCCTCCATTTCCTTTTGGTCCCTTTAGCTGATTAACGGGTATCTGATAGTCGAGGTACTCGACTATAGCGTTCTTCCTTGTTAATTTTTAGTTTCCAAAACGCCTTTGCACAAACATCGCCAAAGATCAAATTTCTTATTCTTTGGGCCGCGGCTAACGCCGTTCATCGATATTCACTCGCAAAATCTGGTATATTTTCTGGTATTTCCTTAGCTCATCTGGGTACCGCGCTGAAAAACAGAGCCGACGAAAAGCGTTAGCCACATACTTGCCTCTTGCTCACTTCTATGGTTAGCTCACGGTTTTTGTCGATTTGAGTACTAGGCTTTAATACTGATAATTGGGACTCTATCCTGGTTTATATGTGCTCAACAAAACTACCAAAGCTCACCCTCTCATTATGGGAGCAATCCATCCAAAATAAAGCCGAAATTCCTACGTGGCTTGAGCTTGATTCCTATTTGACGGAGCGCCATCGAACTTTTGAGGCCGTCGATAGCTTCCGCTCCGCCAATTTCCTCCACGTCCAGTCCAAAGACACAAATCGAGTGGCAGAATTTCCAAAAATAAATTCCTTCAACACAAGGTTAGTTCCGATACCCAAAGACTGCGATCTGTGTTCGATGAAGAACCACCCCGTGCGTATATGTCCACGCTTCCTACAGATGACGGTAGACGATCGCCTAGCCTATATCCAAAGGAAGCAGTTGTGCTTCAATTGCTTTGCAAGCAGCCATCAATTCCGGGATTGCACAACTGTCTAACTTGCCAAGATCGGCATCACACATTGCTGCATCGAAACAGCGGTCCTACTACTCTGCCGATTCTGCGATCGCCTAGCCTATATCCAAAGGAAACAGTTGTGCTTCAATTGCTTTGCAAGCAGCCATCAATTCCGGGATTGCACAACTGTCTAACTTGCCAAGATCGGCATCACACATTGCTGCATCGAAACAGCGGTCCTACTACTCTGCCGATTCCATCCGGCCCTCCAAAGCCAGTATCCGCCTTAGATCCACACACCATTTCGTCCTATTCAGCGCAAGTTTCCGTACGAAAAGTCTATCCTAAGAATACTCCATCCGAATATTGTGTTCCATACCCCGCCTTGTATGGCAGACGTACTCGAGGTATAAAATCCTACCAATGCTGAGTCTGCCAAAATATCCATCCTCTGCGGAAGTGCCACCACTTTCTACGGCTAAGCCCCAAGAATCGGCTCCAGGAAGTACATATCCAGAAGTACTGCTCCAATTGCTTGGCTCACAATCATTTCAAGGCCTCCTGCCGCAGTGGTCATCACTGCCACAAGTGTGGAAAGGGCCACAACACTCTCTTACATATGGGGACGACCGATCTGTACTTCCAACATATTCCTGAGCCTGCTGTCCTGAGGGGGGCAGGGGGAAAATGTTTACGTCAAAAGGACGTTTAATTTCAGGAGGCAGTGTCGAGTGGCAGTATTATCCAGATGTCAGAAGTTAAGTTAGGCCTAACTAGTTCTTATTTCAAAGTGTACCAATAAACACCTATGCACGTCGCGCAAAAAACCCCAAAGTACCCCGTGTTTTTTGCTTACCCAACAACAGAAATGGGCCTCCTTTTAAACTTTAAAAGCCCATAACTTGGTCAAAAGGAATTGGATTTTAAAATGGCATACCTGTATGGGCTTGTGGAATGATTATGCTGTTATCGGCTCTTTCTTTGTGTTTATGTATCGTATTTTGCAGATTACTGGTGACGCAAAACCTATGACTTGGTAAGGTCCGTCGTATCTTGGGGCCATTTTTGCTGCGAACCCCTCTTCCGCTTTTGATAAGTGGTGTTCACGACGTCACCCACCTTTGGCGTCCATTGCCTCCTCCTTAGGTTATAATGCCTAGCCTGGTCCTGGGAAGCTTTCTCCAGGTTTCGCCTTACAATCTCGAAGATTTCCCTGAGTTTGTTTGCTTTCTCTTCCGGGGTCTCTGTCGGTCGTCCGGTCCCTACGGTTTCTCTGTCGTATAGGGCGCTCGGTAGTCTTGGTTCTCTGCCTTGGGTAATGAACGACGGTGTGTAACCTGTGGATTCTGAAACGCTCGTGTTTACTGCCATGCCAGCAGCATGATTTCTGGCTATTTTTCGTCCCAGTCTCTTTGGTTCTGCCCTGCGAACTGCGCTATCATTGTTTTCACCGTCCTATTGGCTCTCTCAGTCGGTTTTTCCTATGGGGTGTATGGAGCTGTGAACTGTTGCTTGGCTCCCATTTCGGCCAGGAATCTCTTGAAAATGTTGCTGGCAAACTGGACTCCGTTGTCCGTTATGACTATTTTGGGGACCCCATACCTCGCGATTATGCGTTCTTTAAAAGCTTTCTTTAGGGATTCGGCCGTCGCGCTTCGCAGCGGCACCAACTCAGTCCACTTGGAGAACCGGTCTATCAATACCAGCAGCTTTTTGGTTGCCGTGCTTCGAACGCGGCAGGGGTCCGACGAAGTCCGCACATACCGTAGCCCATGGTTCCTCTGGCACCTGCGTCAGCATTTTCCCAGCCATTTGCATCTGATTCGGCTTGAATCTCATGCATGTCTCGCATCCTCGCACGAGGGCTCGGTCGTCTCTGTGCATTCCTGGCCAGTAGTACCGGGCTGCCAGACGTGCTATTGTCTTTCGGCTTCCTACATGGCCAGCCGCCGGTGAGTCGTGGTTCTCCTTCAGCACCGTTTCCCGTAGAGCTTTCGGGACGCACATCTTCCATGTTGCGACATCTTCGCTGCCCGCTCTATGAGGTATATTCCTGTACAGGGTGTTACCCTCCATCACGTAGTCCGGATACTTTTGCGGCTGGGTCCTTATCTTTTCGCGCATTTCCAGAATCCAGCTGCATGCTGCAGAAGCTTCCGCCGCCGACGTCTCCTTGATCCCTCGAAGCGTTTCCGGCAGTGGCTGCCTTGACAAAGCGTCTGCCACCACGTTGAGTTGTCCTTTCCTGTACGCTATTTCGAAGTCGTACTGCTGCAACTCTAGGGCTCATCTGGCGATCCTCCCTGAAGGGCTTTCTATGCTGTTGAGCCACTTCAGTGCCATGTGGTCGGTTACTACTTTAAAGTGGTAACCTTCCAGATACGGCTTGAGCTTTCGGATTGCCCAGACGATTGCCAAGCACTCCTTCTCGGTCGTTGAGTATTTCTTCTCAGCGCCGTTGAGCGTTCGGCTTGAGTAAGAGATTACCTTTTCGCCTCGTTCAGTTTCCTGGGTCAAGATTGCCCCGATGCCGTAGTCGCTTGCGTCAGCTTGCAAGATGAATGGTTTGTCGAAATCCGGGCATGCCAGTACGGGGTCTGCGACGAGTCTTGCCTTCACCTCTTCGAACGCCGTCTGATGTTCCTGTGTCCACACCCACTTATTGCCCTTGCGTAGCAGATCGTTGAGAGGTTTGACTATTTTTGCGAAGTCAGGTACAAACCGGCGGTACCATGATGCTACGCCCAGGTACTGTCGGAGCTCTCTTACTGTCGATGGTGGTTCTAGTTCGGCGATGGCTGCTACCTTTTCTGGATCCGTGCCTATTCCTTCGCTAGTCACTCGATGACCGAGATATAACAGCTCTTTCTTAAAAAATTGGCACTTCTCCGGGCTTAACCTCAGATTTGCCTCCTTTAGTCGTCGGAACACTTCCTTTAGGTTGGCCTTGTGTTCTTCCAGCGAGCGCCCGATTACTATGATGTCGTCCTGGTAAGCAAATGCGTGCGGCGACATTTCGGGGCCGATCACCCGGTCCAGCACCCGTTGAAAAGTCGCAGACGCCGAATGAAGTCCGAATGGCATTACTCTCCATTGGAATAAACCTTTCCCCGGCACTGTAAACGCCGTATACTGCCTGCTGTCTGCTTTCAGTGGGATTTGCCAGTACCCATCCTTTAGGTCCAAGCTGCTGATGTACCGTGCTTCCCTCAGTTGGTTGAGAATATAATTTATTCGGGGCATCGGGTAGGCATCCTTTATAGATTTTGCGTTTATTTGCCTAAAGTCGACGCACAGTCTCCATTTGCCCGTCTTTTTTTTAACCATCACGATGGGAGAACTGTATGGGCTTGTTGAGTGTTCTATGTATCCCATTTGGAGAAGCTCGTCCACCTTCGCATTGATCTCCCCTTGCACTTTCGGATTCTTGGGATAGTATCGCTGCTTTATTGGTTTGTCGAATTTCATCGTTATCTGATGCTCTGCCATGTTTGACGCTGCCTTCATGCTGCTGAAACTCGATAGCTCTGCATCCAGGAATTTCGTCATGTCGTCATCTTCGCTTGCCCGTTGTACGACTGCCACCGACAACTTCTCCTCGAGCCATCCCTTGTGACGATTCCTGGCCGGTATTATCACTTCGTGTCCAGCGCACTTAATTTCGGTACCGACTTGTGTTAGAAAGTTCCATCCCAACACCAATGAATCCACTACCCCTGTTAGTATCAGCAGGCTCATGCTCAGTCGCTTGTTCCCGAACGCGATTTCCACCTCCAGCTGCTCATCGATTCCGCCACATCTTCCGTCTGCCAACCTAACTTGCCGTCGTATCCTCGTAATCTTTCCGAGGGCAGCCAGGTCGTCCGCCAGCTCTTTGCTTATAAAGCTTGCTGTTGCCCCGGTGTCGATTGTGGCTTTGTATGTTACCTGCGCTGGCGATGCCGACTTGTTCTTAGAGAATTTGTTTTCCTGCGCGAACGCTTCCCGCTCCATTTCGAGTTCTTCATACTCGTCTGCTAATATCATCAGCGTGTCCAGGTCCGACACTTTGTATGCCCTTAGGAAGATCCTTAGACTGGGGGTGCAGTTTTCCTTGATGACCCTTAGGGTCTCTTTAGCGGAATAATTAAGTGGCCTCACCATCGTCTGCATGTCGATCATTTAGTCTTTGAACGACTCGCTGAAGCCCTGCTTCCGTTGCCTGACCTGATCCGCCAGCCTGGTGAAGAAGTCTCTCGGTAGAAAGTATGTGTGGAAACTATCTATGAACTCCGCCCAGGTTTTCCATTGTTTGTTGTTGGCGATGAACCACTTCAAAGCCCTTCCCTTCAGCAATTCAGGCATCGCTCGGGGAATCATGTCTAACTCCAAGCCGTATGTGTTGGCGGACCATTACACCTGCTCCAGGAACTCGAACGGTTTTTCCGCCCCGTCGAACCTGAACGACCATTCGCGGACCTGTTTAGCGATCCTTGCATAGTTTGACTGATTGGGTCTCGAGATCAGCGCTGTTATTTTCCTGTCTTGGCTTGATTCTCTCCTGTTTGCGTCCTTTTGTAGGTTGTCATCGCTCAGGCTTGCCACTGAGTTGTCCCCTTCTGCGTTCGTTAACGTGATGCTCGGGCCGGCTTTGTCGTGGTATGTAGCTTCCGAATCGGCCCAGATGTCAACGAGTTGTGGATCATTATCCGTTTCTGAGTAATACTCGGATAATGCCTTTCTCATGTCCTCTAATCTGCCGTCCAGGGTGACATTAAGCCTCTGTGCGACATTGGCGAAGTCCTCCTTTTTAAGCCTTTAGATCCACTTCTTTCCCATTCTGTTTAAGTTGCTTTCACTGCTGGGACAATCACGTTGGGCGCCAGATGTAACGAACTGATTTTTGTGGTCTGCTCGCTGCGAGATTCGTGCGGCTAGCTCAGTAGATTGTGTGTTCATCCCACCAAATTTATATTAACGTGACCGCCCAGTTGCTCAGTGAGAAAGCACAGAATTCACGGGTTCATATTGGGTTTATTGCGGGTATATTATTACAAGTGTCTTAGTAGCTTGGTTGGCCTTGACTCGTTGCTTGTGACCTTCGGTACTTCCGACGGTCCTGATTGACT
Organism: Drosophila subpulchrella; assembly: GCF_014743375.2. Classification (NCBI taxonomy): domain Eukaryota; kingdom Metazoa; phylum Arthropoda; class Insecta; order Diptera; family Drosophilidae; genus Drosophila; species Drosophila subpulchrella. The sequence continues at coordinate 766,044 of NW_023665686.1, forward strand.
CGACAACCTCTCGCCTTGATGACTCGGTGCTCCAGTCCTGTAGCTCCCTGAAGATACTCGCAGCTCCCTGAAGATCCTCGCAGCTCCCTGAAGATCCTCGCAGCTCCCTGAAGACGCTCGCTCGCTGTTCGCTTCTCACGCGTGACTTGGTGACTGCTGGTAACGACTCGGACTCGCGAGGGGTATCAGCCGTACGGGCTTAGGGCTTTTTGTCCGGGACGTTTCCGCGTGGCCTTTGGTACTCGGGGTTCGGGCACGCCGCTCCGGGACCTCGCAAGTCGAATCCGTAGGGCTCTCCTGGATAATTTCACTCGAGACCGTACCGATCGACCGCTCTCCCTTCAGGCTTGTTATATTTGTGGTTCGGGCACGCCGCTCCGGGACCTCGCAAGTCGAATCTGTAGGGCTCTCCTGGACAATTCCACGCGAGACCGTACCGATCGACCGCTCTCCCTTCTGGCTTGTTATACTCTCTCCAGGCGTAACGCCAGGACTTTGAGGATAGGGTTAATCGACCGCATTGACCTAGCCGTGTGATGCCCTCTGGATCTCAGCTACCTGCGTCTCAATTCGAAGATTCCTGGTATCCCAATCCCGAACGTCTCGACGTAGCAATCTTGCTCCTCGTAGGCTCCCACGGCGCTGCTTCTCTGGCGACTCAACTTGCTGTTGCTCTCTTGTAGATTATCTGGTTGTTTGATTGTTCACTTTGGTATCTGAGTGATCTTTACGGTTTGACTCCTTGTGATCGACTGATCCAGCTGCCAGCGCTCTGCGGCCTTATATAGGGCCTCCGGGAACCGTTATTTCCCTTTTGCGCACGGCCCGCTGGATCTCTCCACTCCGGGTCCAAAGTCCGTGCCTCCTGGTTGACCCACTTGTCCTTCACGTACCGCTTCCAACCGATGCTCTGCCCACAGCTGCCGTCCCGCTGATTCCCGTGATGCTTGTGGCACGCCTGTGTGCCACTCCACTGCCGAGATGTGGCACTTCTTCTCCCGGTCCAAAGTTCACGGGAGAGTCCAAGGTCCGGTGGAGTTCCGTTATCCACTTTCGCACACGGCACTCTTGCCTAGCCCGTGAAGTCTCCATTCTCTCTCGATCTCATTCCTTGGTCTCCAAACTCTCTCGCTCTCCATCCTTGGTCTCCAAGCTCTCCCGCTCTCCATCCTTGGTCTCCAAACTCTCTCGTTCTCCATCCAAGTCTCCAAACTCTCCTCGCCGCGCCGTTACTACGCGAATTCGCCGCGTATCTGGTAAGCGGCCGGCCATCTGCTGCTGCTTCTATTTGTGGGGAGTTATTCAACTCCTCACAGCCTCCTGCCGCAGTGATCATCACTGCCACAAGTGTGGAAAGGGCCACAACACTCTCCTACATACGGACGACCGATCTACACTTCCAACATATTCGTGAGCCTGCTATCCTGAGGGGGGGAGGGGAGAATGTTTACGTAAAAAGGACGTTTAGCTTCAGGAGGCACAATCGAGCGGCAGTTTTATCCAGATGTCAGAAGTTAAGTTAGGATTAACTAGTTCTTATTTCATAGTGTACCAATAAACACCTATGCACGTCGCGCAAAAAACCCCAAAGTACCCCGGTGATTTTTGCTTACCCTTCGTTCTTGGGACTTCATCTATTTCCGCGATCAATCCACCCCGCCCCAACAACAGAAATGGGCCTCCTTTTAAACTTTAAGAGCCCATAACTTGGTCAAAAGGAATCGCACACTTTAACGCCCACAAACTTCAAAAAATAGTAAATATGAACGTGGATATCTCGGAAACTATCAAAGATAGAGAATTGGGATCTCAGATTTAGATTCCGTAGCCTTGTACGCAGCGCAAGTTTGTATCGCGAATATGCCACGCCCACTCTAACGCCCACAAACCGCCCAAGCCTGTGGCGCCCACAATTTTCATGCTAGATAAAATATTTTAGCTAAAATGTATTGGTCTCGTCAATACCGCCACGCCCACTCTAACGCCCATAACGCATAAATCTGTCTACCGCCGGTAGGTGGCGCATTTCATCTCGCTTTGCTGCCTGCATATCCTCCATTTCCTTTTGGTCCATTTAGCTGATTAACGGGTATCTGATAGTCGAGGTACTCGACTATAGCGTTCTTCCTTGTTAATTTTTAGTTTCCATAACGCCTTTGCACAAACATCGCCAAAGATAAAATTTCTTATTCTTTGGGCCGCGGCTAACGGCGTTCATCGATATTCACTCGCAAAATCTGGTATATTTTCTGGTATTTCCTTAGCTCATCTGGGTATCGCGCTGAAAAACAGACCCGACGAAAAGCGTTAGCCGCATACTTGCCTCTCGCTCACTCCTATGGTTAGCTCACGGTTTTTGTCGATTTGAGTACTAGGCTTTAATATTGAGAATTGGGACTCTATCCTGGGTTATATGTGCTCGACAAAACTACCAAAGCTCACCCTCTCATTATGGGAGCAATCCATCCAAAATAAAGCCGAAATTCCTACGTGGCTTGAGCTTGATTCCTATTTGACGGAGCGCCATCGAACTTTTGAGGCCGTCGATGGCTTCCGCTCCGCCAATTTCCTCCACGTCCAGTCCAAAGACACAAATCGAGTGGCAGAATTTCCAAAAATAAATTCCTTAACACAAGGTTAGTTCCGATACCCAAAGACTGCGATCTGTGTTCGATGAAGAACCACCCCGTGCGTATATGTCCACGCTTCCTACAGATGACGGTAGACGATCGCCTAGCCTATATCCAAAGGAAGCAGTTGTGCTTCAATTGCTTTGCAAGCAGCCATCAATTCCGGGATTGCACAACTGTCTAACTTGCCAAGATCGGCATCACACATTGCTGCATCGAAACAGCGGTCCTACTACTCTGCCGATTCCATCCGGCCCTCCAAAGCCAGTATCCGCCTTAGATCCACACACCATTTCGTCCTATTCAGCGCAAGTTTCCGTACGAAAAGTCTATCCTAAGAATACTCCATCCGAATATTGTGTTCCATACCCCGCCTTGTATGGCAGACGTACTCGAGGTATAAAATCCTACCAATGCCGAGTCTGCCAAAATATCCATCCTCTACGGAAGTGCCACCACTTTCTACGGCTAAGCCCCAAGAATCGGCTCCAGGAAGTACATATCCAGAAGTACTGCTCCAATTGCTTGGCTCACAATCATTCCAAGGCCTCCTGCCGCAGTGGTCATCACTGCCACAAGTGTGGAAAGGGCCACAACACTCTCTTACATATGGACGACCGATCTACACTTCCAACATATTCCTGAGCCTGCTGTCCTGAGGGGGGGAGGGGGAGAATGTTTACGTCAAAAGGACGTTTAATTTCAGGAGGCAGTGTCGTGGCAGTATTATCCAGATGTCAGAAGTTAAGTTAGGCTTAACTAGTTCTTATTTCAAAGTGTACCAATAAACACCTATGCACGTCGCGCAAAAAACCCCAAAGTACCCCGTGTTTTTTGCTTACCCAACAACAGAAATGGGCCTCCTTTTAAACTTTAAAAGCCCATAACTTGGTCAAAAGGAATCGGATTTTAAAATGGCATACCTGTATGGGCTTGTGGAATGATTATGCTGTTATCTGCATTAAAATACTTAACTTTAAAGGTAGTCAACATTATTACCGTTTTTATGTCATTGATTTTAATTTTGCGAAGGTTTACAGAAATGGGCCTCTTTTTAAACTTTAAAAGCCTAAAACTTTGTCAAAAGGGATCGGATTTCGATATGGCATACCTTTATGGGCTTGTCGATTGATTATACTGTTATCTGCATGAAAATATTTAACTTTAAAGGTAGTAAACAATTTGGCCTTTTTATGCCATTGATTTTAGTTTTGCGAAGCTCTTCAGAAACGGGCCTCCTTATACCCGTTACTCGTAGAGTAAAAGGGCATACTAGATTCGTCGAAAAGTATGTTACAGGCAGAAAGAAGCGTTTCCGACCCCATAGAGTATATATATTCTTGATCAGGATCACTAGCCGAGTCGATCTAGCCATGTCCGTCTGTCCGTCTGTCCGTATGAACGCTGAGATCTCGGAAACTATAGGAGCTACAATACTGGGATTAGGCATGCAGATTCCTGAGATTCCTGCGCAGCGCAAGTTTGTTTCAGCATAGTGCCACGCACTACAGTTTTGATGCTAGAATAAAAATTTAAACTGAAATGTATTGTTCTCATCAATACCTATCGATTGACTGAAAAAAAGTTTGCCACGCCCACTTTAACGCCCACAAACTTCAAAAAATAGTAAATATGAACGTGGATATCTCGGAGACTATCAAAGATAAACAAGGAAGAACGCTATAGTCGAGTACCTCGACTATCAGATACCCGTTACTCAGCTAAAATGACCAAAGAAAAATAGAGATATGCAGCAAAGCGAGGTTGAAATGCGCCACCTACCGGCGGTAGACAGATTTAAGCGTTGTGGGCGTATGGATCAATCGATAGGTATTGACAAGACCAATACATTTCAGTTAAAATTTTTTATCTAGCATGAATATTGTGGGCGCCACAGGCTTGGGCGGTTTGTGGGCGTTAGAGTGGGCGTGGCATATTCGCGTGACAAACTTGCGCTGCGCTCAAGCCTACGGAATCTAAATCTGAATTCCCATTTCTCTATCTTTGATATTTTCCGAGATATCTGCGTTCATATTTACGATTTTTTGAAGTTTGTGGGCGGTTTGTGGGCGTTCAAGTGGGCGTGGTAAACTTTTTTTTGGGTCAATCGATAGGTATTGATGAGAACAATACATTTCAATTAAAATTTTTATTCTAGCATGAAAACTGTAGGAGCCTCAGTTTTGGGCAGTTTGTGGGCGTTAGAGTGGGCGTGGCACTCTGCTGAAACAAACTTGCGCTGCGTAAGAAGCTCAGGAATCTGCACGCCTAATCTCAATAGCCTAGCTCTTATAGTTTCCAAGATCTCAGCGTTCATCCGGACGGACAGACAGACGGACAGACGGACAGACGGACAGACGGACATGGCTAGATCGACTCGGCTAGTGATCCCGATCAAGAATATATATACTTTATGGGGTCGGAAACGCTTCCTTCTGCCTGTTACATACTTTCCGACGAATCTAGTATACCCTTTTACTCTACGAGTAACGGGTATAAAAATTGGGGTCTCAGATTTAGATTTCTAGTTTTGTGCGCAACGCAAGTTTGTTACGCGAATATGCCTAGATAAAAAATTTTAACTAAAATATATTGGTCTCGTCAATACCTATTGATTTATCCCAAAAAAGTTTGTCCCGCCCACTCTTACGCCCACAAACCGCCCAAGCCTGTGGCGCCCACAATTTTTATGCTAGAAAAAAAATTTTAACTGAAATGTATTTGTCTCGTCAATACCTATCGATTGACCGAAATAAAGTTTGCCACGCCCACTTTAACGCCCACAAACCGCCCACAAACTTCAAAAAATAGTAAATATGAACGTGGATACCTCGGAAACTATCAAAGATAGAGAATTGGGATCTCAGATTTAGATTCCGTAGCTTTGTGCGCAACGCAAGTTTGTCAAGCGAATATGCCACGCCCACTCTAACGCCAACAAACCGCCCAAACCTGTGGCGCCCACAATTTTTATGCTAGATAACAAATTTTAACTAAAATGTATTGGTCTCGTCAATACCTATTGATTTATCCAAAAAAAGCTTGCCACGCCCACTATAACGCCCACAAACCACCCAAGCCTGTGGCGCACACAATTTTTATGCTAGAAAAAAAATTTTAATTGAAATGTATTAGTCTCGTCAATACCTATCGATTGATCCAAAAAAAGTTTGCCAGGCCAGCTTTAACGCCCATATAGCTTAAATCCGTCTACCGCCCACATAACCATATACTTATTGTGATCAGAGGTAAGTGGCGCATTTCAGTCTCGCATTGCCGCTTGCATATCTCCATTTCCCTTTTGTCCCTTAAGCTGAGTAACGGGTATCTGATAGGCGAGGTACTCGACTATAGCGTTCTTCCTTGTTTTAAACTTTAAAATCCCATATCTTGGTCAAATGGGCCTCCTTTTAAACTTTAAAAACCCATAACTTGGTAAAAAGGAATCGGATTTCAAAATGGCATACCTTTATGGGCTCGTAGAATGATTATGCATTAAAATATTTAACTTTGAAGGAAGTCAACATTTTGACCGTTTTAATGTCATTGAATTTTAATTTTGCGAAGATGTACAAAAATGGGACTCCTTCAAGACTTTAAAAGCCGATATCTTGGTCAAATGGGCTCGGATTTAGAAATGGCATACCTCTATGCGCTTGTAGAATTAAAATGCTGTTATCTTCATTAAAATATTGAACTTTAAAAGTGGTCAACATTATTACCGTTTTTATGTCATTGATTTTTATTTTGCGAAGGTTTACAGAAATGGGCCTCCTTTTTAAAAGGAATCGGATTTCAAAATGGCATACCTTTATGGGATTGTGGAATGATTACGCTGTTTTCTGCATTTTAATATTTAACCTTAAAGGTATTAGCACTTTCACCGTTTTGAAGTCATTGATTTTAATATTGCGAAGGCTTACATAAATGGACCTCCCTTAAAACTTAAAAAGCCCATAACTTGGTCAAAGGGACTCGCATTTCAAAATGTCATACCTTTATGGGCTTGTGGAATGATTATGCTGTTATCTGCATTAAAATATTTAACTTTAAAGGTAGTCAACATTTTGACGTTTTGATGTCATTGACATAAGTTTTGAGAAATTTTAAGCTTTAATAGTCCATAACTTGATCAAAAGGAATCGGATTTCCAAACTGAATACCCTTATGGGCTTGTGGAATGATTATGCTATTATCCTTAATTAAACATTTAACTTTAAGGGTAGTATACAATTTGACGGTTTTATGTCATTGATTTTAATTTTGCGAAGCTTTACAGAAATAGGCCTCCTTTTAAACTTTAAAAGCCCATTACTTGGTCAAAAGGAATCGGATTTCAAAATGGCACACCTTTATGGGCTTGCAGAATGATTATACATTAACTTTAAAGGCAGTCAACATTTTCACCTATTTGATGTCATTAATTTTTTTTTTGCGAGGGTTTACAGAAATGGACCTCCTTTTAAACTTTAAAAGCCCATACCTTGGTGAAAAGAAATCGGATTTCAAAATGGCATACCTTTATGGGCTTGTAGAAAGCTTTACAGAAATAGGCCTCCTTTTAAACTTAAAAAGCCCATTACTTGGTCAAAAGTAATCGGATTTCAAAATGGCATACCTTAATGGGCTTGTAGAATGATTATGCATTAAAATATTTAACTTTAAAGATAGTCAACATTTTCACCTATTTGATATCATTGATTTTAATTTTGAGAGGGTTTACAGAAATGGGCCTCCTTTTAAACTTTATAAGCCCATAACTTGGTCAAAAGGAATCGGATTTCAAAATGGCATACCTTTATGGGCTTGTAGAATAATTATGCATTAAAATATTTAACCTTAAAGGTAGTCAACATTTTCACCTATTTGATGACATTGACTTTAATTTTGAGAGGGTTTACAGAAATGGGCCTCCTTTTAAACTTTATAAGCCCATAACTTGGTCAATAGGAATCGAATTTCAAAATGGCATACCTTTATGGGCTTGTAGAATGATTATGCATTAAAATATTTAACTTTAAAGATAGTCAACATTTTCACCTATTTGATATCATTGATTTTAATTTTGAGAGGGGTTACAGAAATGGGCCTCCTTTTAAACTTTATAAGCCCATAACTTGGTCAATAGGAATCGAATTTCAAAATGGCATACCTTTATGGACTTGTGGATTGATTATGCTGTTATCTGCATTAAAATATTTAACTTTAATGGTAGTCAACAATTTGACGGTTTGATGTCATTGATTTTAATTTTGCGAATTTTTTCAGAAATGGGCCTCCTTTTAAACTTTAAAAGCCCATAACTTGGTCAAAAGGAATCGGATTTCAAAATGGCATACCTTTATGGGCTTGTGGAATGAATATGCTGTTATCTGCATAAAAATATTTTACTTTAAAGGTAGTCAACTTTATTACCGTTTTTATGTCATTGATTTTAATTTTGCGAAGTTTTAGGGAAATGGGCCTCTTTTTAAACTTTAAAAGCGTATAACTTTGTCAAAAGGGATCGGATTTCGATATGGCATACCTTTATGGACTTGTGGATTGATTATACTGTTACCTGCATGAGAATATTTAACTTTAAAGGTAGTGAACAATTTGGCCTTTACAGAAACGGGCCTCCTTATACCCGTTACTCGTAGAGTAAAAGAGTATACTAGATTCGTCGGAAAGTATGTAACAGGCAGAAAGAAGCGTTTCCGACCCCATAGAGTATATATATTCTTGATCAGGATCACTAGCCGAGTCGATCTAGCCATGTCCGTCTGTCCATTTGTCTGTCCGTCCGGATGAACGCATGCAGATTCCTGAGCTTCTTACGCAGCGCAAGTTTATTTCAGTAGCGTGCCACGCCCACTCTAACGCCCACAAACCGCACAAAACTGTGGCTCATACAGTTTTGATGCTAAGTTAAATAAAAATTTAAGCTGAAATGTATTGTTCTCATGAATACCTATTGATTGACCGAAATAAAGTTTGCCACGCCCATTTTAACGCCCACAAACCGCCCACAAACTTCAAAAAATAGTAAATATGAACGTGGATATCTTGGAAACTATCAAAGATAGAGAATTGGGATCTCAGATTTAGATTCCGTAGCTTTGTGCGCAACGCAAGTTTGTTACGCGAATATGCCAATACGCCCACTCTAACGCCAACAAACCGCCCAAACCTGTGGCGCCCACAATTTTTATGCTAGATAACAAATTTTAACTAAAATATATTGGTCTCGTCAATACCTATTGATTTATCCAAGAAAAGTTTGCCACGCCCACACTAACGCCCACAAACCACCCAAGCCTGTGGCGCACACAATTTGAATGCTAGAAAAAAAATTTTAATTGAAATGTATTAGTCTCGTCAATACCTATCGATTGCTCCAAAAAAAGTTTCCACGCCAGCTCTAACGCCCATAACGCTTAAATCTGTCTAGCGCCCACATAACCATATATTGTGATCAGGGGTAAGTGGCGCATTTCAGTCTCGCATTGCCGCTTGCATATCGCCATTTCTCCGGATTTAGAAGTGACATACCTCTAAGCGCTTGTAGAATGATTATGCTGTTATCTTCATTAAAATATTGAACTTTAAAGGTGGTCAACATTATTACCTTTATTATGTCATTGATTTTTATTTTGCGAAGGTTTACAGAAAGGAATCGGATTTCAAAATGGCATACCTTTATGGGATTGTGGAATGATTACGCTGTTTTCTGCATTTAAATATTTAACTTTAAAGGTAGTCAACATTTTCACCGTTTTGATTTACTTATAGCCAATGGATAAATCCTTATCTGGCTTTATACGATTACCTTAAATCTATTATTATAAATTACTTTAAAAATATTCCCTAAGGGTTTGCCCTCATATATCTTTATTGGCCCCCCAGCTAAATCTAATGCTAGAAGGCAAAGAATTAAATAATCTAAGAGCCCTTAGTAGTGGCTCATTGCGAGCATAATTAGTCCTGACAGCACGGTCCAGAAATGGAACCATGGTACGGTGATTCCTGGCAGGAACATTAAAATTGATGCATCCCAACAGGCAAGGACAATCAATATTTCCTACTAGCAGATCGTTCAGAAAGAGAAGGCCAGCAGTTGCACGACGATCCTTCAAAGAACAAGTGTGAAGCAGGGAAAACTGACAATCTTAGACTATCATTCAGCAAAACGCAAGGATTGCAATGCAAACTTCAAAAACTTTTTCTGCAACCTCTCAATCCTATTGATCTGGACACTTCCCGAGGGATTCCAAACAAAGGAAGCATATTCAACCCTAGAACGGACAAAAGCAGAGTATACAGACAATCTGGAATACGGATCTTTGAATAATAAAGTGTTTCTCTTCACAAAGCCGAACATTGCATAAGCCTTTGGTAATATAAAATTCAGGTGCTCATTAAACAGAAATTTGTCATCAAATAATACCCCCAGATCAACTATTTCATTCAAAACAGAGACAGGGTAGTTATTGATGTGATAAGTGGATGGAATAGTTACAGAACGTTTCGCATAACGTACGATGTGGCATTTGTTAAGGTTTAAAGGCAAACTACTTTTTTTTTTTTTTTTTTCGTTTGTAAACACCCACAGCTTTAAGTGTAAATTTACTTTATTATAAGTTTCAATCTTCATTTTAAGACACTCGAAGTAATTAAATTTTTGCACGTACTGAATTTACAAATATGTTGTTTATCTATGATTTTCTATAAGGGACTTGTCCAAAGCGTAATTGCTTATACAATTTATTTTATGCTTTGAACATTAAGTTGAAATTAATAATACAGAATGTAAGAACATCCGGGGTAAAGAAACAATAACAAAACAAGTGAACGAATACAATATGATTAGACGGTGACATCCATAGTGTTTTTGATCTCATTGCCCCACTCGCGGGCCATGATCATAATTTCGTTCATGCTCAGTTTGGGTCCGATCAGGGGGTTCAGCTGCGTCATGTAACAGCACAGCCAGAACAGCCAGCATGTCACTGCGGTGAGCATCAGGCAGCATTGAGTCACCCCCTGTTGGGACCTCGGGCAAAGAAGGGGCAAAATCTGTGTAAATCGTGTCCATCTGCAAATGATCCTCAAATGCATTTATAAAGTGATTGGTAAAGACAGCCAAGTTGGTCGTCGTAGATCGACCGGGCATGAAGCCATGTTGATTAGGTTCGATGTAAGACTTTATTAAGAAAGATAATATTTTATTATTATTCTTTCGAACAATTTAGCTATGTTGCTGATCTCAGCAATTGGCTTATAGTTAGAAATATCAAATTTACTTCCTCCTTTATGGACCGGCGTGACTCTAGAAATTTTCCATCTAACTGGGAATCTTCCTTGAGACACGGAAGAAGAGAACAGAATTTGCAGGGGTAGGTAAGGACTGGCAATACAATTTTTAAGGAAGAATGAAGAGATTCCATCAAAGTCTAGTCATGGGGAATCATCAAAATAACGAATTGCTTCAGAAATGTCATCATTCGATATGTCCAGGCTCCAAATTTCTGCAATTGAATTTAAAGTTTCCAGGTCATACCAATCATCGGAAGGTTTCATGTTCGAGGAAAAAAAGGCAGCAAACAAATTTGCGATATCGGCCTCAGTGGAAGCAACAACATCACCATACGACATTGTTGAAGGTATAGACGAATGTGTTTTTTTTGAGTTGACGAAGCGCCAAAACGCCATAGGGTTGGCCTTCAAACTATGCTCAACTTCACAAATGTATTGGCTATATAGAAATTTATTAAGAAACTCAAACTCCCGTTTGTGTTGCCTATATCTTTCACCATCGGCCAGGTTATGTGTTTTAGAAAATTTTTTGTAGTATTTGTTTCTAAGGTTTTTGATTTTTTGCAGTCCCTTAGTATACCAAGGAAGCCTGTAGGAACCCCGTATCTTGGAACGGACTATGCTGTCAAGAGTATTTCTAATCGTTGAAAGAAAGGTTTTATAATTAGTTTCTATGCAAGGGTTCAATAGCAAGGCGCCCCAATTTATGGATAGCAGGCAATCCCTTAGGGAACTCAAACTAGAGGGATCAAATATATATCTAGGTTTAGAATCATTGAATGGCAGAAAGCTGTAAAATTCGATGTTTAGGCTCAAGGGTTTGTGATGTACAACACAATTTGAAATCGTAAATTCAGCCAGAGTTACGTTAGAGTCAACAATAGAATTAATGAAGATTAAATCAAGCAGCTTATGCAAATCATTAAAAACATTATTAATTTGGGTGAGGCCCATTCTAAAACAGTTATCAATGACAATTATTTCATGTGAATGATGAACATTTCCGGGCACCATAGCAGATGCTTGTGGGTCCCACGTCCAGAAAACAGAGCTGAGGTTGAAGTCTCCAGCCATACATATGCCATCAGAGTCCTCCAAGCTGGCATGTATGTTAGAGATGTTGTCTAAGTGACCCTGGTAAAGCCCAGAATCACTGCCAGGTGGAACAAACAATCGATATCTTCACGGATGAGCCAGACACCGCCACCGCCAATTGGTCCAGAAGGGAGTCATCATTAAGGAGTCGAATTACAGTGCAACAGAATTTACGGCTAACAGCCACGATGACACCACCTCCTCTCTCGCACTGCATTCTGCCGAAGTCTTTATCTTTACGAAAAACTTGGAATAATTTAGGATTAAAGAATTCATTCGAACTATAGTTAGAATTTAGCCAAATCTCAACCAGTATGATAATGTCATAGTCACTGTTGGAAGTATTCATAAAGACAGACTGCGTTTTAGTTCTCATGCCGGATATATTTTGAAAGTATATTTTCAGGCCATTATTTCCAGAATGATGGCTATTTGAGTTTACTGCCGGCAAGCCCCTAGCAGGTTGCCAGTCAACGCATATTGTTGAAGAGGAATTCTCAACATCCAAATTAGATGTCGGCCTCGCATGATCATAAGTACTATTAAGTACCTTGCGCAACGTATCCGTACGTATTTTTATAGGCAGGTTGAGATCGTCGTTCCATGGAATAATAGTGCAGTCGAATTGAGAATATGTAAATGATTTTCTTACGGACGCATGCCTTTTCTGTGACGGTCCTCCAAAGAGCGTAGAAGAAATTGCATCAATGGAGAGAGACGATGAAGAGCACAGTGAAGAGTGTATCCGACTACTCATAAAAGAGAGCGCTATCCCAAAAGGCGCGCTGAGCTCAATAGAATCAGAATCCGAAGATAGCAGCATCCGATGTTGGTTTAACTCCAGCGGCGAATATGTAGAGAACATATTTTCAATGAGCGGGTTCCAACCTAATGAAGAGTAAGAATCCAGCCAATGTTCTAGGTACTTAGGGAGGGAGGCGCAAGATGAAGAGAGCGCAACTCCGAGGAGCGCGCTTAGAGCGGGAATCTTGATGAAATATGATGAAAGCAGCTCTCCAGAGAGCGTTTGACAAAAGTCGCGCGAAATAGACAACGACAAATCCAGCTGATGCCGATGTTGTTTTGAATGTGATGAGTGCACATCTCCGAAGAGCGCGCTTAGAGCAGGAATCTTAATGGAATCTGGTGACAACGCCTCTCCAGTGAGCGTTTGATGAACGTTAGATAGAACAAAAAAGGAAAAATCCAACTGATGATGTTTTTGATTTGGGAGTGACGGGCGCCCAACACTTAAGAGTGCACTGGGAGCGGCGTATGAGAGAGTAATGGTAGCAGCTAGCGATATCGAAACCAGCGGACGTTGACATAGCGAATAAGTAGCATGAAGATAAGGAAGAGGATCATAAAAATTTGCCGTAGTCAAATCGACACCAGAGGCGCCGATTATTGGGGGTTTTTTGAGTCCGATGTATGATGATTGTGCAAATCCAGAATGTTTCCATCAACAATAGGCCTATCCCTGTGGATGAATCGACTGACTTTGATTGGATTGGGCCAGAACGCATCACTAAACACAGTCTGAAAGTGCTGCTCAGGTATTCCCAATTTGAAATTGACGAATTCCAGTGTAGCAACATCTAAACCATTTTTGACTAAAGGCTTGCAAATTAAGGTGGCGGTATCCACACATAGCTTATTTGCAACATATTCACACACAGAATCAAATTTTACGTGCGCTCTAAATCTACCAATATGAAGGAATTTATTGCTCGGCACAACTTCGAGTGTTTCACAACAAGGAGCTTGACCAACTATTCGCCTCTTGTTCCTGTTATTCTTTGCATGGTTCCTGGCGGCAGTATAAACTGGTGCAGGGGTATCAGGTCTGCATGTTTGGCTTGACGACCAATTGAAAAAGCTGGAGCCAATGGTTTTACCACTTTTTTACGCTGACTGACATTGCTATTGTCAGTGGTAGAATTGGGAAAAGCCTTCAGAAACTTTGAGTTTAAATCCATGTATAGACTCTTTAGGTCATGAAGTTCTTCCATTACTTCATCGATTTTGGAGTGTGAATCATTACTCACAACACAGCGATCACACTGCCAGAGTAGATTCGGCATATTTGTTAATAATCTAATAGCATCCTCTGGGAGATCAACACATGCAGTGTGAAAAGTACAACGACAAAGCGATGAGCAACGGACCGCCTCAAAACCGCGAAGCTGCGCTGCTGTAACTTCAGCATTGCACTCGGAGCACGAATAAGAATTTATACCGAAAATAAAACACGTCTGACTACAACGAATGCTAATCAGAGACTGATTTACATAAATGGACCTTCCTTAAAACTTAAAAAGCCCATAACTTGGTCAAAGGGACTCGCATTTCGAAATATCATACTTTTATGGGCTTGTGGAATGATTATGCTATTATCTGCATTAAGATATTTAACTTTAAGGGTAGTCAACATTTTGACGTTTTGATGTCATTGACTTAAATTTTGAGAAATTTTAAGCTTTAATATGGTCAAAAGGAATCGGATTTCCAAATTGAATACCTTTATGGGCTTGTGAAATGATTATGCTGTTATCTTTATTTAAATATTTATTATTATTATTATTATTCTTTATTGTTTTAGGCTTCCTAACGCTACAAGTCTTAAAACTTATAAATTACAGCGCTAGTCACAACTGGTAAACATATTTAAATTTGGACAAAATTGGTTCTTAAATCTAATAACATACATTGTTACATTTATTGTTGAACATTTAGATAAATAGAAATGAAGTTAAATCGGAATTAAACAAGGAAGAACGCTATAGTCGAGTACCTCGACTATTAGATACCCGTTACTCAGCTAAAGGGACCAAAGGGAAATGGAGATATGCAAGCAGCAAAACGAGATTGAAATGCGCCACCTACCGGCGGTAGGCAGACTTAAGCGTTATGGGCGTTTTTTCATGGATCAATCGATAGGTATTGACGAGACCAATACATTTTTTACCAATAAATTTTTTATCTAGCATGAAAATTGTGGGCGCCACAGGTTTTGGCGGTTTGTGGGCGTTAGAGTGGGCGTGGCATATTCAAATAACAAACTTGCGCTGCGTACAAGGCTACGGAATCTAAATCTGACATTCCAATTCTCTATCTTTGATAGTTTCCGAGATATCCGCGTTCATACTTACGATTTTTTGAAGTTTGTGGGCGGTTTGTGGGCGTTAAAGTGGGCGTGGCAATTTTTTTTATGTCAATCGATAGATATTGATGAGAAGAATTCATTTCAGTTTAAATTTTGACTCTAGCATCAAAACTGTAGGAGACACAGTTTTAGGCGGCTTGTGGGCGTTAGAGTGGGCGTGGCACTCTACTGAAATAAACTTGAGCTGCGTAAGAAGCTCAGGAATCTGCACGCCAAATCTCAATAGCCTAGCTCTAGTTTCCGAGATCTCATCGTTCACCCGGACAGACAGACGACGGACAGACGGACATGGCTAGATCGACTCGGCTAGTGATCCTGATCGGAAACGCTTCCTTCTGCCTGTTACATACTTTCCGACGAATCTAGTATACCCTTTTACTCTACGAGTAACGGGTATAAAAACTAAGGAAAAGGTTTTGGGGATAAGTCGCAATGTTAAAATAGGATAATATACCTTACAGTAGACTAGAACTGCTATTTTTTAGGTGTGAGAGAAGTTTTTTCTTAAATAGTGTTGCGCTCCTAGTTTCTTTTATGTAGTTGGGAAGCTCGTTCCACGTCCTAATCGCATTTATAAAAAATTGTCTATTTGAAAGCAGAAACCTGTGTCGGATGCAGATAATATTCTTTGTTCTTGTAGATCTGGAGAATTGTAATTTTTCGAATAAGTGCGATGGCTCCCTGGTGTATATAACTTTGTGTAAAAAGATTATTGTTCTACTTTTCATATAATCTGCCAGGCTTATATCAAATATCTTGTAAGCAAATTGAGTTACATGGTCAGATCTATGCAAATTAAATATAAAACGCGCAATACTATTGTATGCTATTTTCAGCTTAAGTTGACTTGCTATATCACAATTTGCATAGATCTCTAGACCATAAAAGAGTGTGGGTATTATACAAGACTTAGCAATTAGAAGACGCACACTAACAGGTAAGGAACATTTAACTAGTGACAAGGATCTTATTAGTCCGTATGTTTTGCCTACAGCTTTGTTTACGTGGTCATTTTATTTCAAAATAAATTTCAAAATAAAAAAACAAGGACTGCACACCAGACAAAAAATTAGGCAGACTACTAAATTAACAATGCGACTGATCCTAAACATATGAATAACAAGAGATAAAGATATTAAACTAATTTGAAATCCTAATATAGAGATAACAAATATTTTAATTACGAAATGAATTATTCTCTAAAGCGGCATCTCTGCTTGAGTTGATTTCGCCCACATCACTACTCAGATCAGAAAGCTCATTGGAGCTTTGCACGTAGTAAGCCTCTCTTCCGTCTATACCCTTCAGATCCAAAAAAAAGTTTCACTTGTGAATCACCTTGGGAATCACGTGGGACATGTCCTCTTGCACAAGTGAAGAACAAGTGACGCTCCATATAGAAAATTATATGCGTTGTCCGCATTTTCAAAAGTGAAAATTCAAATGAAAATTTTTCGAAGTCCTACGGGATTTCACTTGTTCCTTATACTCATTTTTCGTATGGCCTGTCACGTGCCGGTGACACGTCCCAAGTGAATCACTTGTGAAAATCAGAATTTTTCCATGAGTTTTCACTTGTGAAATCACTTGCAAGTGACACGTCCCAAGTGAAATCACTTGTAAAAATTACAATTTTTTCACGAGTTTTCACTTATGAAAATATAAAAAGGGGAACAATTATTGCTAGTATTTCTGTTTTTTTGTTTTGTTAGTTTGTTTTTCACGTTCGTCATCGCCTTTCTCAAACATTTGTCCGGGTCTTTGGACTCCTTGGCCAACGCTCCTGAAAAAATGTATGGGCATATGATTAAAAAATGCGTTTTACTTTTTAATTGTATATTTACCTTATATAGCTGTGTATAAACCCTTTGCGGGATTTTTTTGGCACAAAACATTTTGTCATCCACTTTCGGCTAACGGAACCCATTGAATACCTTCAACATTTACGTACTTCAAACAAAGATCAATGCACAGCATCTTAAACTTTGTGTGGAACTTACCTGACTTTATTATATTAACTAATCAATTAAAGTAACTCTGCTGCGCACAATTAAAATGCATGCATCCCTTTCAATCACTCAAACAGAATGCACCAAGTCGTTTCACCCCTTTACTTGATTTCTTTTGTTTTCTCTTCGCTGTTGGCGCGTGCCACTGCACCTATACCCTTTCTAAAGCGAAAAATATCCGACTATATAATTTGTACTTCTTAAGTAAAAAATACAATACGAATTTTTTAAAAATGTTAGTACTAATACTACTAATGTTTTTAATATTGAAATCAATTTTAACGGACTAATTTTCTATAATTACACTAAAAAAATATATTGTAATAAAAATGTACAATATGTAAACATAACATTATAAGTAAGTCCAAATTACTTAATTTTACTATAATCAAATAATTTACTTTTATAAAACAATATAAGTTGTTTATTTTCGATACACAATAATGCTCCTAAAATATTAGGGCATTCACATGTCGCTGCTCCACGAAAAGTTTTCCGCCGAAATATTAGTCGCTAGCCGAACATAACGGAGAGACGCAAAAAAATAACGGACCGGCCGAAATATGGCTCTGCGAGCGCGGAGTGCAGGCAGATTATAAGACAAGAAAGAGAGGGAAATATCCGAATATCTGCCTCTCTTTGTTGCACGATCGTTTTCGTGGGCAGTCTTCTACGCTGCGCCGACTGCTCTCTGCTGACGTCAACAGCGGCACAGCGTTTTAGGCACAAAAAAAAAACAAAAAAAGCTTTTTGCCTTGAGCCATGTCACCGCGTCCCTACTGCAGAACTTAAGGGTAGGCTTAACAAATACGTCTGCACGGCGAGTAAAGACGGCCGCTACGCGCTTTTGTTTTTTGAGGCGCATGGCATGTTTAAGTATATAAATGCCGGCGAGTCAATTTTGAGTTTGAGTGATGTGTGTAATTGTATAATTTATTGATTTGAGTGTGTTTTCGGTAGTTTTCAGTCTTTGTGCACTGCAGTATATGTGTGTGAATGTTTCCTTTCTTTTATCTTTACACTTTCGACCAAAAGAAATGTGTTTTAAGTGTTTTTATACAAAAGTATGGAGATTACACGCACGATGTGAACGCTAAATAATCATAGACCACAGGCGGCTTATAGTCCGATAGAAATTGTTTATGTTTCTAGATTTTATAGACTTTCTGAGCGACTGTTTCGGGAGCTCTGCAAAAACGCGACTTTCCTTTTGCTACTTAGTTTTACTCATGATAACATTAAAGGTAGTCAACAATTTGACGGTTTGATGCCATTGAGTTTAATTATGCGAAGGCTTACAGAAATGGGCCTCCTTTTAAATTTTAAAATACCATAACTAGGTAAAAAGACATCGGATTTAAAAATGGCATACCTTTATGGACTTGTGGATTGATTATGCCGTTATCTGCACAAAAATATGTAACTTTAAAGGTAGTCAACTTTTTATGCCATTGATTTTAATTTTGCGAAGCTTTACAGAAATGGGCCTCCTTTTAAACTTTAAAAGCCCATAACTTGATCAAAAGGAATCGGATTTTAAAATGGCACACCTTTATGGGCTTGTGTAATGTTTGTACAGTTATCTGCATTAAAATATTTAGCTTTAAAGGTAGTCAACTATATTACCGTTTTTATGTCATTGATTTTAGTTTTGAGTGGGTTTACAGAAATGGGCCTCCTTTTAAACTTTAAAAGCCCATAACTTGGTCAAAAGGAATCGCATTTTAAAATGGCACACCTTTATGGGTTTGTGGAATGAATAGGGTGTTATCTGCATAAAAATATTTATCTTTAAAGGTAGTCAACAATTTGGCGTTTTTATGCCATTGATTTTAATTTTGCGAAGCCATACAGAAATGTGCTTCCTTTTAAACTTTAAAAGCCCATAACTTGGTCAAAAGGAATCCGATTTTGGTATGGCATACCTTTATGGACTTGTGGATTGAATATGCTGTTATCTGCGTACAAATATTTAACTTATAAGGTAGTAAACAATTTGTCGTTTTTATGCCATTGATTTTAATTTGGCGAAGCCTTACAGAAATGGTCCTCCTTTTAAACTTTTAAAGCCCATAACTTGGTCAAAAGGAATCGGATTTCAAAATGGCATACCCTTATGAGCTTGTAGAATGATTATTCATTAAATTATTTAACTTTAAAGGTAGTCAACATTTTCACCTATTTGATGTCATTGACTTTAATTTTGAGAGGGTTTACAGAAATGGGCGTTCTTTTAAACTTTAAAAGAGCAAAACTTGGTCAAAGGGATTCGATTTCGATATGGCATACCTTTATGGACTTGTGGATTGATTATTGTGTTATCTGCTTAAAAATGTTTAACTTTAAAGGTAGTCAACAATTTGCCGTTTTTATGCCATTGATTTTAATTTTGCGGAGCTTTACAGACAAAGGCCTCCTTTTAAACATTAAAAGCCCATTAGTTGGTTAAAAGGAATCGGATTTCAAAATGGCATACCTTTATGGTCTTGATTATACATTAAAATATTTAACTTTAATGGAAGTCAACAATTTGACGGTTTGATGTCATTGATTTTAATTTTGCGAATTTGTTTTGAAATGGGTCTCCTTTTAAACTTTAAAAGCCCATAGCTTAGTCAAAAGGAATCGGATTTCAAAATGGCATACCATTATGAGCTTGTAGAATGATTATGCATTAAAATATATAATATTAAAGGTTGTCAATATTTTTACCGTTCTGATGTCATTGATTTTAATTTTGCGAAGGCTTCCAGAAATGGACCTCCTTTAAACTTTAAAAGCCCATAACTTGGTCAAAAGGATTCGGGTTTCAAAATGGCATACCTTTATGGGCTTGTAGAATGATTATGCATTAAAATATTTAACTTTAAGGGTAGTCAACATTTTTACCTATTTGATGTTGTTCAGGCCCACTGTCCGGCGAGTCTGGACCGGCCCCGCTATCCAACTGCACCGCTCTACCGCTCTCCCGCTCTCCCGCTCTCTCGCGCTCCCGCTCTCCTGCGCTGTTTCCAGCTCCCTCCATGAAGTCTCCGCTGCGCCTTGGAGCGCAGAGCGGAGCTTAGACTTAGTTAGTTCGATTTTAAAGTTCAATAGAAATAAACCGCGGTCGCACGCCCGCCTACTATTACCAGTTAACTTTTGTGCGTAACTTCTTTTCGGTTAAGGGGCACTTCGCGCAGCGTGTGTTTTCTCCCCTACAGCGACCACAAACAGATCGCCGCATTCAACGCCCGTCAGCCGCACCAGCAGCCCTACGCCGAAGCCCACCGCAGCAGCCCGCCGACGCCGCCAGTTTCCCGCCGTCGCCTCCCACGCCATTCCACCAGCGCCGTACCCCGCTACCCCCCGGCGTACATTTTGGTCCGTTCGACCCGATAAGATAAGTAAAGCTTTTTCGTCTCATTAATTGCCGGTCTGCAGTCAGCCACTCGAAAATATAATTCATTTGACTTTCTGTACGATTTTTCCAAAATCCAAGTCCGATTAAATCCGACAACGGCAATTAATAAATTACTTCGCCATTTTTTTCTTCGATTTTCCTTTTGCAACGTGCGGCCATATATCCAATTTTTTCCGTCTTCTTTTTTAATTGCATTTGGCCGCTCATCCATACATATGTACATTCACTTGTATAAAATCGAGAAAAAATATTCCAAGCTTAGAGAAAATATTGTGCAAATATAAGCCAAGCATACAGTGAGAATTATTTAATTGCCAGTGTTCTGCCAATTCAGACCCCCAAAACCTTCCAAGATTTTCTCACTGTATATCCGCAGCCGCTAAAGTACTTGCACATATTTTTTCGTTTTTCCAAATACAGTCCACATACAAATAAATCGAAAACGTCCACAACAACACATACCCCGCCGGCAATAATTATTTAATAAATTTAAAACAGCCGAAAATTACATACATACAAATATCTACATACATACAAATATCTACATTTATACAAACATCTACATCCATACATATATCCACATACACTCAGATATAATTTTTAACTCCACTATCCCGTTCCGACTAATTAAAGTTTTCCGTCGGCCATCCGGTCAAAAATAATGAATAAAATTACACCAACCGACGTGAAAATTTGTTTGGTCATTGTGTTTTATTTACCATCAAACTTTTTAGTATTTTTATCGGTATTTGGTATTTACTCCGTAAAATTTATTTTATTTTAACGAGAAAAATACCAGCACTCCACCGCATGCATAGCATTCTCCGTCCACCAATTTTTTTGATATATTTTTAGTATTTTTCCCTCGGAATATTAAATTAAATTAAAGCAATACTCCAATATTAAATAATCAACCGATCGCATCCTCCGGCCAACAACTTATTGGCATAATTTGGTATTTTTTCTTCATTCAGAAGTTCAAATAAAGGCGAAATATTGCAATTACTCCACCGGGGACTATGTATTAACACATAGTTGGTATTTTTCCCCTCAATTTATCCAAACGCAAAAATACCAGCAAAATATACCAAACTTGATCCCAACCAAAATACATATACCAAAAGGGTTTAATATTATAGTATTACTTCTCAACGGGTGATATTCGAACTCCTTACTCACCGTTCATAATCCGTGTCATTGGGTTTAATTCCTCAAAGTAACCAGGTCGGTACTTGCTTCCAATTTCTATTTCTCCGATCCACTACTTTTTTTTGTCGACACCTCGTTCCACTGTTCCAGAAGTGGGCCAGGTTTCCTATTTATCCGACATAAACAAAGGCGAGCAGATTCTGACCAAAAAAAGGTCATTTATTTTTAAATGTCCGTTGGAAGTGATAACAACAAGTTGTCTATTCCACCTGCCGTAGTCCCACACCCGAACTAACCGCCAACACCTCGTCGCCCCGAAAAAGGGCCACCCGTGCAAACGTCAAAATGGCACTAACACCTTCCCAAATCGCTCTAAGCAAATTTACTGAGGTCTCAGATCGGCTGAGTGAGTTTGAATCCAGAGCAAACACTCCTTCGCCGATCCCTCCTACTCTGTCAATGCTGAACATCCGGTTAAATACGGCTACTGCTATTCCGTTTACGAGAGATGTGGGGCTTAGATCGCGGATATGATAGCCCAGGCTCCCCAAGTTCAAGCTGTTCCTACCCAGACTTATATTTCCTCTGGATGTCGGCTGCCTCCGTGCGATACCGAGGTTTTCACCGGAGATTATCTGCGGTGGCCGACCTTTAGGGATCTGTTTACGGCCATTTTTATAAACAATCCAAGGCTGACGCCAGTCGAAAAACTGTTTCACCTAAATGCCAAAACACCCCCCTTACTAACGACGGCTTTCGCTCAGCTTGGGCTAACCTTACTGAGCGTTTCGAAAACAAGCGGTTGTTAGTAAATAGACAATTGAAAATACTTTTCAATGTGCACTCCGTTAATCAGGAATCTGGGTCAGCTATCCGTGAACTTCAACGCACCATCCAGGGTTGCCTCACGGCTTTAGAAATGTCCGGAATTGAAACCGAAAATTGGGATTGCCTCTTAGTGTACATGTGCTCCTTCAAACTTCCTAAGCTCACGCTATCCTTGTGGGAACAGTCCCTGCACAATAAGGCAGAGATTCCGACGTGGCAGGAACTGAACGCCTTTCTTACGAAGCGTCACCGGAGCGTCTATGGCGACGTACGGCCGTCAGGCTCGAGTCAATCTCTGCCAAAAACATCCGCCCCCACTGCAGCGCCTCGAAGAATAAATTCTTACGAGACAAGGGTAGCACCCAAGCCAAAAGGATGTGACCTTTGTAAGAAGGAAAACCATCCTGTCCGCACATGTGCACGGTTTCACCAGATGACGGTAGACGAGCGGTCGGCATATATAAAGAGGAAGCAGCTGTGTCTGAACTGCTTTGCACGAGGGCATCAGCTGCGTGATTGTGGAAGCACTCATAGCTGCTTTACGTGCCGCGGCCGCCATCACACCTTACTGCACAGAGGCAACTCCTCCCAATCGCCTTCAAATCCCTCCCCGAGACCCAGGTCAAGACGAAATACGCCAGTTGCCACCGCTTCCGGGTCCATGGACTCCACAGTAGAGGTGCAGAAACATCGATGTTCGTGTCCATCGATGTTTTCGATGTTTTCAAAAAAAACATCGAGTGAAACATGTATGTTTAAAAAAAAAAAAGAAAATGCAAAAAGAACAGAAACAGCACAAACAGTAACATGAGATTTATTTGAGATCATTTAAAGTGTCCATTTCTATTCAGGAACAAAAGTTGATCAACAACTTCAGGTTTAAGCCTTGTCCTGCGGTCAGATATGGTTTGTCCAGCTTTGCTGAATACTCGTTCAGACTCACAGGACGAGGCTTGTATGCAGAAAAATCTGTAAAAAACATTTCTTATTTAACATGTTAGTCATGATTATTTAAAAATCATACCTCCCAATACTTCAAGGGGTCGCAAGTGTCAGGAATGTTTTCTTTTTCCATATATTGCCTTGTGGCAATAATGGCATCGGCTCTGGTAGACTTTACTTTAGGCTTATTTTGCAAAAATGAAAATTTGCTGCTTGCCTCGTTTGAAGTTGATTCTGGTGTTGGTGGACGTCGTGGAGTTGTTGATTTAAGAGAGAGCAATTCCAGCTCCAACGCTTTAGCTGCTTGGTCTGCGTTTGAACTTCGGAGAGCCATCTTTTTTGAAGCGAGGATCAACGAGAGTAGCGATGCGAGGAATTGTGCGCGTTTCAAAGGAATCAAGTCTTTCCACTAAGCGTTTCTGAACAAGGTCACATATATCTTTTCCTTCCTGTGTTCGCAACTGTGCAATTTACTTGATTCATTTTATGATGAATCTCGGCAATGACTGGAATAATTAGCGACATAGACACTTTTGTGTTAGTCGACACCGAAAGAGTCACTTCCTCAAAAGGCGACAGCACATCCGACAAGTCATTCAAGACGTCGAGTTCTTCATTTGTGATCGGTGAAGGGCCATTTCGCAGTTTTAGCAAAGTCAAAGTAACATACTAATTTATTTGGTTTATTTCAGGTAATTCTCCATCTTGCCTTCGTCATCCATCAACGTCCACCCACACCATCAACTAGAAATCCTAAATATTATCAACAATTTTGTTAGAGCGCTAAGATAGATATTCTGGTCGGGGCCGACATACTGCCATCCATTCTCCTAAGAGGCACCCGGCCGAACATTTGTGGCTCTCTCCTCGGTCAAGAAACCATTTTCGGGTGGATCCTAACAGGTCCCGTTCCTGCTCCAAGGGAAAATAAGATTTCCGTTTTTTCCACACGAATCTCCCACACGGTTGACATGTCCCTGGTTAGGCTTCTTACCAAATTTTGGGAGGTGGAGGATCTGCCAGTAAAAGTGACAAAATCTTCCGATTTCACATGTGAGGAAAATTTTCTCCGAACGACTACGAGAGACGATAACGGCAGGTATGTCCTAAGTCTTCCGTTTCGTGATCCCCAAAACGTAAAATCCGCCCTCGGTCACTCCAGATCCTCCGCGTTGTCGCAGTTTCTAAGAACCGAGCAACGCCTAAAGAGGGACAGTCAGCTGAAAGCCAAATACTACTCCGTGATTCAAGAGTATCTCGACCTCCATCACATGAAAGAAGTCCGTCCTACCCATAATTCTGCCAGTTATTACCTTCCGCATCATGCCGTGCTCAAGCCGGAAAGTACAACCACCAAGTAACGAGTGGTTTTCAATGCCTCCAGCCCTTCAGAGAATGGGGTCAGCTTAAATGATATCCTTCATGCTAGCCCAGTCTTACAGTCCGATCTAACTATCCAGATCCTGAAGTGGCGATATTTCCGATACGTCTACAGTGCCGATATCGAGAAAATGTATCGGCAGATATGGGTAGATCCGAAGCATTCCCCGTTCCAGCGCATCTTATTCCGCAACAGCGAGGGGCACATTCGAGATTTCGAATTACAGACGGTAACTTTTGGAGTCAATTGCGCGCCATTCCTGGCCATTCGAGTCCTGCAACAGCTGGCAACTGACGTGCAGCTCAGCCATCCAAGAGCGAGCAACGTTATTCGAAATCATATGTATGTAGACGATGTCCTCTCGGGAGCTGACTCCGCCGAGGACGCTAAGTTCATTGTTCGCGAGCTACAAAGTGCTCTAGATTCCGCGGGGTTTCCATTGAGAAAATGGACCTCCAACCACAAAGAAATATTAGCTCATATCCAAAGCGATCATCTTCTGACAACCGACTTCCTCGAGATTGACACTGAGAGCACAGCCAAAACTCTCGGCGTACGATGGAAGGCGACGTCCGATGAGTTCTTATTCGTCCCACCAGATTTAGCAACGGAAATCTCCCACACGAAACGCCAAGTCCTTTCCCAAATTGCCAAGCTGTTTGATCCAGCAGGCTGGCTCGCTCCATTTGTTGTGTGTGCCAAAATCTTTATGCAAGAGATTTGGCTTCAGGATCTAGGCTGGGACGATAAACTTCCAATTGAGCTGTGCCAAAGGTGGAACAGCTTTCTCCAGAGCTATTCGGTCCTAGACCAGGTCAGAATACCCAGATGGGTTTCCTTCCGTCCAGAGTTCCGCGTAGAGCATCACGGATTCTGTGACGCCTCGCAAAAGGCATACGGTGATCTATGTGCGCGTAGAAGTGGGCCACAAGACGATGGTGCACTTGCTCACGGCCAAGACGCGTGTGGCGCCAGTCAAAACGGTGTCCCTTCCCAGGCTGGAGTTATGTGGGGCTCTCCTTTTGTCAGAGATGGCCGAAGCCATTCTTCCTAATATGCCGAGGCTGACCTCAAAATTCCATTGTTGGACCGATTTCACGATTGTGCTAGTATGGTTAGCCAAACCAGCGTGCCATTGGACAACGTTCGTTGCCAACAGGGTGAAGAAGATCACCGAGTCCACTGAGACGGCCAATTGGTCGCACGTTCAATCCGAACATAATCCAGCTGATTTGGCTAGTCGAGGAGTTCCCCTTCAAGAGCTGGTGGATAACCAGTTCTGGTGGCATGGACCCACTTGGCTGCAACGTCCACGCGATCATTGGCCCAGCCAGGGAACCGACCTGCCGGTGACTGAGATCAAAAAGCGTGCCGTTAAAGTCCATGTGGCGTCTATGCCGACAGAAGATTTCCTAGATCGCTTTTCCAATTTAGATAGAGCTTTGCGGGTCCTCGCGTATGTCCATCGATTTGTACAACGATGTCGAAGACGATCACCGCTTTCCGGGGTCCGTCTAGAGGCCCAGGACGTTGCCGCCGCGGAAGAACTCATGACAATTTGCACTCAGCGCAGGTATTTTTCTGAAGAATACCGCTGCTTGAGTCAGAAGCGTCCTGTGACCGCGGCAAGTTCGATTCTCTCCCTGAACCTAGACAAGAAAGGGGTAATCAGAGCATGCGGCCGCGTAACGGCCTCCGACAGTTTGCGGTATTATGAACGACATCCGATAATCCTGCCGTACGAATGTGCACTCTCGCGGCTTCTGGTAAAATTCACGCATCTCATAACGTTACATGGTGCGTCAGTTAGTGGTGCGTCTCACTCGGTCCAGATACTGGGTTCCGAGAATAAAGAACTTGGTGAAGGCAGTGGTTAACTACTGCAAGGTCTGCGTTATCCACAAAAAGAGATTGCAAGTCCAGATGATGGGAAATTTTCCGAAAGAGCGAGTGTCTTTTTCCCGTCCGTTCACGTACGCAGGGATGGACTACGCCGGCCCGTTTGATATAAAAAACAAGGAAGAACGCTATAGTCGAGTACCTCGACTATTAGATACCCGTTACTCAGCTAAAGGGACCAGAGGGAAATGGAGATATGCAAGCAGCAAAACGAGATTGAAATGCGCCACCTACCGGCGGTAGACAGACTTAAGCGTTATGGGCGTTAGAGTGGGCGTGGCAACATTTTTTCTTGGATCAATCGATAGGTATTGACGAGCCCAATACATTTCAGATAAAATTTTTTATCTAGCATGAAAATTGTGGGCGCCACAGGTTTTGGCGGTTTGTGGGCGGTAGAGTGGGCGTGGCATATTTAAATAACAAACTTGCGCTGCGTACAAGGCTACGGAATCTAAATCTGAAATTCCAATTCTCTATCTTTGATAGTTTCCGAGATATCCGCGTTCATACTTACGATTTTTTGAAGTTTGTGGGCGGTTTGTGGGCGTGGCAAATTTTTTTTTATGTCAATCGATAGATATTGATGAGAAGAATTTATTTCAGTTTAAATTTTTACTCTAGCATCAAAACTGTAGGAGCCACAGTTTTAGGCGGTTTGTGGGCGTTAGAGTGGGCGTGGCACTCAATTGAAATACACTTGCGCTGCGTAAGAAGCTCAGGAATCTGCACGCAAAATCTTAATAGCCTAGCTCTCATAGTTTCCGAGATCTCAGCGTTCATCTGGACAGACAGACAGACGGACAGACGGACAGACGGACATGGCTAGATCGACTCGGCTAGTGATCCTGATCAAGAATATATATACTTTATGGGGTCGGAAACGCTTCCTTCTGCCTGTTACATACTTTCCGACGAATCTAGTATACCCTTTTACTCTACGAGTATCGGGTATAATTATACCGGAAGAGCTTGTCTCATTACGAAAGGGTATGTGTTGGTTTTTCTACAAAGGCCATCCATCTAGAGCCTACATCCGACTTAACGACTGAAAAGTTTTTTGCCGCTTTCGCTCGTTTCGTCTCTAGAAGAGGGTGTCCTCGTCAAGTCCAGTCCGACAATGGAAAGACCTTCGTCGGCGCCTCCACCGTGCTTTCCCGAGACTTCCTGCAAGCCGTTAAGGAGCCTGTGACCGATGCGTATAGTCATCAGCAGCTCACCTGGCAATTCATTCCTCCTGGGGCACCCCATATGGGAGGCCTGTGGGAAGCTGGAGTCAAGAGCTTCAAGACCTTGTTTTACAAGTCCACCGCTACACGGAAGTACACCTTTGAAGAGCTGTCCACCCTCCTAGCGAGAATTGAAGCTTGTCTGAATTCCAGACCGCTATCTCCCATGTCCGAGGATCCAACTGATCTCTTAGCGTTGACACCAGGGCACTTTCTTGTTGGTGGACCTCTTCTATCCATAGTGGAACCTGAAGTAAAGGGCGAATCCAAGTCCATTCTGAACCGGTGGCAGCACTTAAAGTCTCTCCATCAACAATTCCGCACTCGATGGAAGGATGAGTACCTTAAGGAGCTCCACAAGCGCAACAAGTGGCAAGTCCCCACAGAAAATCTGCGTGTTGGCGATCTGGTCGTCATTAAGGATGACAATTTGCCCTCAAATGAGTGGCGACTCGGAAGAATAGACTCCGTTTTTCCGGGAGCCGATGGCAATGTCCGCGTAGTCGACATTCGTACGACAGGCGGCATTGTCAAACGTCCAGTGGCCAAGGTGGTTCTTCTTCCAAGAGAGCCGCCCAAAACTACCTCGTAACGAGCCGCGTTTCTTACACACCCTAGTCCGTAGCCATTATCCACGTCATTGTTAATCAGCCCTGTTTGTTTTTTCCTTATCCACACTCTAAACAGGAAAATGGCTCCCCGTCCACGTAGCGCTCAGGCTTTGGATAGCAGACGTACGAGAGGTACTCAGTCCTACCGATGCCGAGTCTGCCGCGGAATCCATCCTCTTCGGAAGTGTCAGAGGTTCCTAAAGCTGACCGCAGAGAAGCGGCTGCGGGCAGTTCTTATAAACAAGTACTGCGCGAACTGTCTCGCACACGAGCACTCCACTGGGAGCTGTCGTAGCGGTGACCGGTGCAGAACGTGCAACCGGAACCATCACACGCTGCTGCACATGCACGACCTTGTTTCCCGGAAAAAGTCCGACTCCAAGCAACAGCCCGCTTCTCCGCAGCGTTCGCGCCGGCAAGATCCGCCAACTCGCCAAACGCCTGCCCCTCCACCGCGCTCAGCATCCTCGACACCAGCTCCGTCGCTCGCCGCACTTCTCCAGCGTCATAGCGTCAATGTCCTCCCGACTGCTTTGGTGATCGTCGAGACCGGAGAGAAGACGTTCGACACCGCCGCACCCATCGATCCGTGCACCCCGACAAGCTCCATCGATGCATCCCTGGCCGCCGCGTTTCGTTTGCCGACAACAAACGTGGGCGATGAGAGCATATGCACGGCGACGATTCGTTCGAAGGTCGACGAGGCCATCAAGCTGGAGGTAGTCCTCAAGATCGAGCCGAACGTGCGCATCCGCACCCCCATCCGTGCGCTCAGTGAGAGCGTCGTCCAGAAATTTAAGGAGCTACCGCTCGCGGATGAGCGTTTCCACCTGCCAGCCACTATTTCATTGATACTGGGCGCGGACGTCTACCCGAAGGTGATACAGCCGGGCTTCCACATGGTCGACGAGGGACTGCCAGTAGCCCAGAAGACGGTGTTCGGGTGGATCCTCTCCGGCGCCTGTACGCAGGCTTGAGGCGTAGGCGACTGGCCGAAGTTCCGTCTCCCTTTTTTTTTGCAACGCTAGCGATTGCAAGGGGGGCGGAATGTTCAGGCCCACTGTCCGGCGAATCTAAACCGGCCCCGCTATCCAGCTGCACCGCTCTATCGCTCTCCCGCTCTCTCGCGCTCCCGCTCTCCTGCGCTGTTTCCAGCTCCCTCCATGAAGTCTCCGCTGCGCTTTGGAGCGCAGAGCGGAGCTTAGACTTAGTTAGTTCGATTTTGGAGTTCAATAGAAATAAACCGTGGTCGCACGCCCGCCTACTATTACCAGTTAACTTTTGTGCGTAACTTCTTTTCGGTTAAGGGGCACTTCGCGCAGCGTGTGTTTTCTCCCCTACAGCGACCACAAACAGATCGCCGCATCCAACGCCCGTCAGCCGCACCATTAGCCCTACGCCGAAGCCCGCAGCAGCCCGCCGACGCCGCCGACGCCGCCAGTTTCCCGCCGTCGCCTCCCACGCCATTTAATATTTAACTTTAAAGGTAGTCAACATTTTGGCGTTTTTATGCCATTGATTTTAATTTTGCGAAGCTTTACAGAAATGGGCCTCCTTTTAAACTTTAAAAGCCCGTAGCTTGGTCAAAAGGAATCCGATTTTGGTATGGCATACCTTTATGGACTTATGGATTGATTACGCTGATATCTGCAAATAAATATTTAACTTAAAAGGTAGTAAACAATTTGGCGTTTTTATGCCATTGATTTTATTTTTGCGGAGCTTTACAGATAAAGGATTCCTTTTAAACTTTAAAAGCCCATTACTTGGTCAAAAGGAATCGCATTTCAAAGTGGCATACCTTTATGGGCTTGATTATACATTAAAATATTTAACTTTAAAGGTAGTCAACATTGGTCCTCCTTTTTAATTTTAAAAGCCCATAACTTGGTCAAAGGAATCCGATTTCGGTATGGCATACTTTTATGGACTTGTGGATTGATTATGCTGTTATCTGCATAAAAATATTTAACTTTAATGGTAGTCAACAATTTGACGGTTTGATGTCATTGATTTTAATTTTGCGAATTTTTTCAGAAATGGGTCTCCTTTTAAACTCTAAAAGCCCATCACTTGGTCAAAAGGAATCGAATTTCAAAATGGCATACCTTTATGGACTTGTGGATTGATTATGCTGTTATCTGCATACAAATATTTATCTTTAAAGTTAGTCAACAATTTGGTGTTTTTATGCCATTGATTTTAATTTTGCAAAGCTTTACAGAAATAGGCCTCCTTTTAAACTTTATTCTCCAAGGACTCCTGCCACAGTGGTCATCACTGCCACAAGTGTGGAAAGGGTCACAACACTGTTCTACATATGGACGACCGATCTACACTTTCAACATATTCCTGTGCCTGCTATCCTGAGGGGAGGAGGGTGAGAATGGTTACGTCAAAAGGACGTTTAATTTCAGGAGGGAATGTCGAGCGGCTGTTTTATCTAGATGTCTACATCTCGCGCGCTCGCACTGCCATCCGCTCTCCCTCTCCATCTCTCCCCTAAGTCTCCGCTCCGCTCTGGAGCGCTTAAGTTAAGTTAGGCTTAACTAGATCTTATATCATAGTGAACCAATAAACATCTATGCACGTAGCGCAAAAAACTCCAAGTACCCCCGTGTTTTATGCTTACCCTTCGTTCTTGGGACTTCATCTATTTCCGCGATCAATCCACCCCGCCCCAACAACAGAAATGGGCCTCCTTTTAAACTTTAAAAGCCCATAACTTGGTCAAAAAGAATCGGATTTTAAAATGGCGTACCTGTATGGGCTTGTGGAATGATTATGCTGTTATCTGCATTTAAATACTTAACTTTAAAGGTAGTCAACATTATTACCGTTTTATGTCATTGATTTTAGTTTTGCGAAGGTTAACAGAAATAGGCCTCTTTTTAAACTTTTAAAGCTTATAACTTTGTCAAAAGGGATCGGATTTCGATATGGCATACCTTTATGGACTTGTGGATTGATTATTATGTTACCTGCATGAAAATATTTAACTTTAAAGGTAGTCAACAATTTGGCCTTTTTATGCCATTGATTTTAATTTTGCGAAGCCTTACAGAAACGGGCCTCCTTATACCCGTTACTCGTAGAGTAAAAGAGTATACTAGATTCGTCGGAAAGTATGTAACAGGCAGAAAGAAGCGTTTCCGACCCCATAGAGTATATATATTCTTGATCAGGATCACTAGCCGAGTCGATCTAGCCATGTCCGTCTGTCCATCTGTCTGTCCGTCCGGATGAACGCATGCAGATTCCTGAGCTTCTTACGCAGCGCAAGTTTGTTTCAGTAGCGTGCCACGCCCACTCTAACGCCCACAAGCCGCCCAAAACTGTGGCTCATACAGTTTTGATGCTAAGTTAAATAAAAATTTAAGCTGAAATGTATTGTTCTCATGAATATCTATCGATTGACCGAAATAAAGTTTGCCACGCCCACAAACCGCCCACAAACTTCAAAAAATAGTAAATATGAATAAAATAGTAAACTATCAATGATAGAGAATTGGAAACTCAGATTTAGATTCCGTTGCTTTGTGCGCAACGCAAGTTTGTTACGCGAATATGCCACGCCCACTCTAACGCCAACAAACCGCCCAAACCTGTGGCGCCCACAATTTTTATGCTAGATAAAAAATTTTAACTAAAATGTATTGGTCTCGTCAATACCTATCGATTGATCCAAAAAAAGTTTGCCACGCCAGCTCTAACGCCCATAACGCTTAAATCTGTCTACCGCCCACATAACCATATATTGTGATCAGGGGTAAGTGGCGCATTTCAGTCTCGCATTGCCGCTTGCATATCTCCATATCTCCGGATTTAGAAATGGCATACCTCTATGCGCTTGTAGACTGATTATGCTCTTATCTTCATTAAAATATTGAGCTTTAAAGGTGGTCAACATTATTACCGTTATTATGTCATTGATTTTTAATTTGCGAAGGTTTACATAAATGGGCCTCCTTTTAAAAAGGAATCGGATCTCAAAATGGCATACCTTTATGGGATTGTGGAATGATTACGCTGTTTTCTGCATTTAAATTTTTAACTTTAAAGGTAGTCAACATTTTCACTGTTTTAATGTCATTGATTTTAATATTGCGAAGGTTTACATAAATGGACCTCCCTTAAAACTTAAAAAGCCCATAGCTTGGTCAAAGGGACTCGCATTTCGAAATATCATACCTTTATGGGCTTGTGGAATGATTATGCTGTTATCTGCATTAAAATATTAACTTTAAGGGTAGTCAACATTTTGACGTTTTGATGTCATTGACTTAAATTTTGAGAAATTTTAAGCTTTAATAGTCCATACCTTGATCAACAGGCATCGGATTTCCAAATTGAATACCTTTATGGGCTTGAGAAATGATTATGCTGTTGTCTTTATTTAAATATTTAACTTTAAAAGTAGTCAACAATTTTGCGGTTTGATGCCATTGAGTTTAATTATGCGAAGGCTTACAGAAATGGGCATCCTTTAAACTTTAAAATACCATAACTAGGTAAAAAGACATCGGATTTAAAAATGGCATACCTTTATGGACTTGTGGATTGATTATGCCGTTATCTGCACAAAAATATGTAACTTCAAAGGTAGTCAACTATATTACCGTTTTTATGCCATTGATTTTAATTTTGCGAAGCTTTACAGAAATGGGCCTCCTTTTAAACTTTAAAAGCCCATAACTTGATCAAAAGGAATCGGATTTTAAAATGGCACAATTGTACTGTTATCTGCATTAAAATATTTAGCTTTAAAGGTAGTCAACTATATTACCGTTTTTATGTCATTGATTTTAATTTTGAGTGGGTTTACAGAAATGGGCCTCCTTTTAAACTTTAAAAGCCCATAACTTGGTCAAAAGGAATCGCATTTTAAAATGGCACACCTTTATGGGCTTGTGGAATGTTTGTACTGTTATCTGATTTAAAATATTTAGCTTTAAAGGTAGTCAACTATATTATTTATTTACTTATCGCCAATGGATGAATCCTTATCTGGCTACATACGATTACCTTAAATCTATTATTGAAAATTACTTTAAAAATATTCCCTAAGGGTTTGCCTTAGTATATCTTTATTGGCCCCCCAGCTGAATCTAATGCTAGAAGGCAAAGAATTAAATAATCTAAGATCCCTTAGTAGTGGCTCATTGCGAGCATAATTAGTCCTGACAGCACGGTCCAGGAATGGAACCATGGTACGGTGATTCCTGGCAGGAACATTAAAATTTATGCATCCCAACAGGCAAGGACAATCAATATTTCCTACTAGCAGATCAATCAGAAAGAGAAGGCCAGCAGTTGCACGGCGATCCTTCAAGGAACAAGTGTGAGGCAGGGAACAGTGACTATCATAGGGCGGTGCCGGTTCAGTAAAATGCAAGGATTGCAATGCAAACTTCAAAAACTTTTTCTGCAACCTCTCAATCCTATTGATCTGGACACTTCCCGAGGGATTCCAAACAAAGGAAGCATATTCAACCCTAGAACGGACAAAAGCAGAGTATACAGACAATCTGGAATACGGATCTTTTAATAATAAAGTGTTTCTCTTCACAAAGCCGAACATTGCATAAGCCTTTGGTAATATAAAATTCCGGTGCTCATTAAACAGAAATTTGTCATCAAATAATACCTTCAGATCAACTATTTCATTCAAAACAGAGACAGGGTAGTTATTGATGTGATAAGTGGATGGAATAGTTACAGAACGTTTCGCATAACGAACGATGTGCATTTGTTAAGGTTTAAAGGCAAACTATTCTTGGAACACCAACTGCCGATACTATCTAGGTCAGATTGAAGCAATATCGAATCATTTACGTTACTGACAGTCCTATACATCTTTAGGTCATCCGCATATAAAAGGAATCTAGAAAAATGGATACAGGCACAAATGTCATTTATAAAAATAATGAAAAGTAAAGGGCCAAGGGAGCTACCCTGAGGAAGTCCAGATGTCGCTTTATAAGGATGGGATAATGCACCACCTACTTCAACATGATAGCATCGGTTATCCAAATACGATGCTATCCAGTTAAGAAAAGAGGAGTGAAAGCCAAGCTTGGAAAGTTTAGCCTTTAGGACAGAGTGACAAACCTTGTCAAAAGCTTTGGCAAAATCTGTGTAAATCGTGTCCATCTGCAAATGATCCTCAAATGCATTTATAAAGTGATTGGTAAAGACAGCCAAGTTAGTCGTCGTAGATCGACCGGGCATGAAGCCATGTTGATTAGGTTCGATGTAAGACTTTATTAAGAAAGATAATATTTTGAAAATTATTCTTTCGAACAATTTAGCTATGTTGCTGATCTTAGCAATTGGCCTATAGTTAGAAATATCAAATTTACTTCCTCCTTTATGGACCGGCGTGACTCTAGAAATTTTCCATCTAACTGGGAATCTTCCTTGAGACACGGAAGAAGAGAACAGAATTTGCAGGGGTAGGTAAGGACTGGCAATACAATTCTTAAGGAAGAATGAAGAGATTCCATCAAAGTCTAGTCATGGGGAATCATCAAAATAACTAATTGCTTCAGAAATGTCATCATACGATATGTCCAGGCTATAAATTTCTGCAATTGAATTTAAAGTTTCCAGGTCATACCAATCATCGGAAGGTTTCATGTTCGAGGAAAAAAAGGCAGCAAACAAATTTGCGATATCGGCCTCAGTGGTAGCAACAACATCACCATACGACATTGTTGAAGGTATATACGAATGTGTTTTTTTTGAGTTGACATAGCGCCAAAACGCCTTAGGGTTGGCCTTCAAACTATGCTCAACTTCACAAATGTATTGGCTATATAGAAATTTATTAAGAAACTCAAACTCCCGTTTGTGTTGCCTATATCTTTCACCATCGGCCAGGTTATGTGTTTTAGAAAATTTTTTGTAGTATTTGTTTCTAAGGTTTTTGATTTTTTGCAGTCCCTTAGTATACCAAGGAAGCCTGTAGGAACCCCGTATCTTGGAACGGACTATGCTGTCAAGAGTATTTCTAATCGTTCAAAGAAAGGTTTTATAATTAGTTTCTATGCAAGGGTTCGATAGCAAGGCACCCCAATTTAAGGATAGCAGGCAATCCCTTAGGGAACTCAAACTAGAGGGATCAAATATATATCTAGGTTAAGAATCATTGAATGGCAGAAAGCTGTAAAATTCGATGTTTAGGCACAAGGGTTTGTGATGTACAACACAATTTGAAATCGTAAATTCAGCCAGAGTTACGTTAGAGTGAACAATAGAATTAATGAAGATTAAATCAAGCAGCTTATGCAAATCATTGAAAACATTATTAATTTGGGTGAGGCCCATACTAAAACAGTCATCAATGACAATTATTTCATGTGAATAATGAACATTTCCGGGCACCATAGCAGATGCTTGTGGGTCCCACGTCCAGAAAACAGAGCTGAGGTTGAAGTCTCCAGCCACACATATGCCATCAGAGTCCTCCAAGCTGGCATGTGTGTTAGAGATGTTGTCTAAGTGAGCCTGGTAAAGCCCAGAATCACTGCCAGGTGGAACAAACAATCGATATCTTCCCGGATGAGCCAGACACCGCCACCGCCAATTGGTCCAGAAGGGAGTCATCATTAAGGAGTCGAATTACAGTGCAACAGAATTTACGGCTAACAGCCACGATGACACCACCTCCTCTCTCGCACTGCATTCTGCCAAAGTCTTTATCTTTACGAAAAACTTGGAATAATTTAGGATTGAAGAATTCATTCGAACTAAAGTTAGAATTTAGCCAAATCTCAACCAGTATGATAATGTCATAGTCACTGTTGGAAGTATTCATAAAGACAGACTGCGTTTTAGTTCTCATGCCGGATATATTTTGAAAGTATATTTTCAGGCCATTATTTCCAGAATGATGGCTATTTGAGTTTACTGCCGGCAAGCCCCTAGCAGGTTGCCAGTCAACGCATATTGTTGAAGAGGAATTCTCAACATCCAAATTAGATGTAGAATAATAGTGCAGTCGAATTGAGAATATGTAAATGATTTTCTTACGGACGCATGCCTGTTCTGTGACGGCCCTCCAAAGAGCGTAGAAGAAATTGCATCAATGGAGAGAGACGATGAAGAGCACAGTGAAGAGTGTATCCGACTACTCATAAAAGAGAGCGCTATCCCAAAAGGCGCGCTGAGCTCAATAGAATCAGAATCCGAAGATAGCAGCATCCGATGTTGGTTTAACTCCAGCGGCGAATATGTAGAGAACATATTTTCAATGAGCGGGTTCCAACCTAATGAAGAGTAAGAATCCAGCCAATGTTCTAGGTACTTAGGGAGGGAGGCGCAAGATGAAGAGAGCGCAACTCCGAGGAGCGCGCTTAGAGCGGGAATCTTGATGAAATATGATGAGAGCAGCTCTCTAGAGAGCGTTTGACAAAAGTCGCGCGAAATAGACAACGACAAATCCAGCTGATGCCGATGTTGTTTTGAATGTGATGAGTGCACATCTCCGAAGAGCGCGCTTAGAGCAGGAATCTTAATGGAATCTGGTGACAAGGCCTCTCCAGTGAGCGTTTGATGAAAGTTAGATAGAACAAAAAAGGAAAAATCCAACTGATGATGTTTTTGATTTGGGAGTGACGGGCGCCCAACACTTAAGAGTGCACTGGGAGCGGCGTATGAGAGAGTAATGGTAGCAGCTACCGATATCGAAACCAGCGGACGTTGACATTGCGAATAGGTAGCATGAAGATGAGGAAAAGGATCATAAAAATTTGCCGTAGTCAAATCGACACCAGAGGCGCCGATTATTGGGGGTTTTTTGAGTCTGATGTATGATGATTGTGCAAATCCAGAACGTTTCTATCAACAATAGGCCTATCCCTGTGGATGAATTGACTGACCTTGATTGGATTGGGCCAGAACGCATCACTAAACACAGTCTGAAAGTGCTGCTCAGGTATTCCTAATTTGAAATTGACGAATTCCAGTGTAGCAACGTCTACACCATTTTTGACTAAAGGCTTGCAAATTATGGTGGCGGTATCCACACCTAGCTTACTTGCAACATATTCACACACAGAATCAGATTTTACGTGCGCTCTGAATCTACCAATATGAAGGAATTTATTGCTCGGCAAAACTTCGAGTAGTTCACAACTAGGAGCTTGACCAACTATTCGCCTCTTGTTTCTGTTATTCTTTGCATGGTTCCTGGCAGCAGTAGAAACTGGTGCAGGGGGTATCAGGTCTGCATGTTTGGCTTGACGACCAATTGAAGAAGCTGGAGCCAATGGTTTCACCACTTTTTTACGCTGACTGACATTGCTATTGTCAGTGGTAGAATTGGGAAAAGCCTTCAGAAACTTTGAGTTTAAATCCATGTATAGACTCTTTAGGTCATGAAGTTCTTCCATTACTTCATCGATTTTGGAGTGTGAATCATTACTCACAACACAGCGATCACACTGCCAGAGTAGATTCGGCATATTTGTTAATAATCTAATAGCATCCTCCGGGAGATCAACACATGCAGTGTGAAAAGTACAACGACAAAGCGATGAGCATCGAACCGCCTCAAAACCGCGAAGCTGCGCTGCTGTAACTTCAGCATTGCACTCGGAGCACGAATAAGAATTCATAGCGAAAAGAAAACACGTCTGACTACAACGAATGCTAATCAGAGACTGACTATTACCTATTACAGACTATTACCGTTTTTATGTCATTGATTTAAATTTTGAGTGGGTTTACAGAAATGGGCCTCCTTTTAAACTTTAAAAGCCCATAACTTGGTCAAAAGGAATCGGATTTTATATTATTTATCTGTAAAGGTAGTCAACAATTTGGCGTTTTTATGCCATTGGTTTTAATTTTGCGAAGCTTTACAGAAATGGGCCTCCTTTTAAACTTTAAAAGCCCATAACTTAGTCAAAAGGAATCGGATTTTATATTATTTATCTGTAAAGGTAGTCAACAATTTGGCGTTTTTATGCCATTGATTTTAATTTTGCGAAGCTTTACAGAAATGGGTCTCCTTTTAATCTTTAAAAGCCCATAACTTGGTCAAAAGGATTCGGGTTTCAAAATGGCATACCTTTATGGGCTTGTAGAATGATTATGCATTAAAATATTTAACTTTAAAGGTAGTCAACATTTTCACCTATTTGATGTCATTGATTTTAATTTTGAGAGGGCTTACAAAAATGGGCGTCCTTTTAAACTTTAAAAGCCCAAACCTTGGTCAAAGGAAATTCGATTTCGATATGGCATACCTTTATGGACTTGTGGATTGATTATGCTGTTATCTGCATTAAAATATTTAACTTTTAAGTTAGTCAACAATTTGGCGTTTTTATGCCATTGATTTTAATTTTGCGAAGCTTTACAGAAATTGGCCTCCTTTTAAACTTTATTCTCCAAGGACTCCTGCATACGGACGACCGATCTACACTTCCAACATATTCCTGAGCCTGCTATCCTGAGGGGGGGGAGGGGGAGAATGGTTACGTCAAAAGGACGTTTAATTTCAGGAGGCAGTGTCGAGCGGCTGTTTTACCTAGATGTCTACATCTCGCGCGCTCGCACTGCCGTCCACTCTCCCTCTCCATCTCTCTCCTAAGTCTCCGCTCCGCTCTGGAGCGCTTAAGTTAAGTTAGGCTTAACTAGTTCTTATTTCATAGTGAACCAATAAACACCTATGCACGTCGCGCAAAAAACCCCAAAGTACCCCCGTGTTTTATGCTTACCCTTCGTTCTTGGGACTTCATCTATTTCCGCGATCAATCCACCCCGCCCCAACAACAGAAATGGGCCTCCTTTTTAACTTGAAAAGCCCATAACTTGGTCAAAAGGAATCAGATTTTAAAATGGCATACCTGTATGGGCTTGTGGAATGATTATGCTGTTATCTGCATTAAAATACTTAACTTTAAAGGTAGTCAAAATTATTACCGTTTTATGTCATTGATTTTAATTTTGCAAAGGTTTACAGAAATGGGCCTCTTTTTAAACTTTAAAAGCCTATAACTTTGTCAAAAGGGATCGGATTTCGATATGGCATACCTTTATGGACTTGTGGATTGATTATACTGTTATCTGCCTGAAAATATTTAACCTTAAAGGTAGTCAACAATTTGGCCTTTTTATGCCATTGATTTTAATTTTGCGAAGCCTTATAGAAACGGGCCTCCTTATACCCGTTACTCGTAGAGTAAAAGAGTATACTAGATTTGTCGGAAAGTATGTAACAGGCAGAAAGAAGCGTTTCCGACCCCATAGAGTATATATATTCTTGATCAGGATCACTAGCCGAGTCGATCTAGCCATGTCCGTCTGTCCATCTGTCTGTCCGTCCGGATGAACGCATGCAGATTCCTGAGCTTCTTACGCAGCGCAAGTTTGTTTCAGTAGCGTGGCACGCCCACTCTAACGCCCACAAGCCGCCCAAAACTGTGGCTCATACAGTTTTGATGCTAAGTTAAATAAAAATTTAAGCTGAAATGTATTGTTCTCAAGAATATCTATCGATTGACCGAAATAAAGTTTGCCACGCCCACAAACCGCCCACAAACTTCAAAAAATAGTAAATATGAATAAAATAGTAAACTATCAATGATAGAGAATTGGGAACTCAGATTTAGATTCCGTAGCTTTGTGCGCAACGCAAGTTTGTTACGCGAATATGCCACGCCCACTCTAACGCCAACAAACCGCCCAAACCTGTGGCGCCCACAATTTTTATGCTAGATAAAAAATTTTAACTAAAATGTATTGGTCTCGTCAATACCTATTGATCTATCCAAAAAAAGTTTGCCACGCCCACTCTAACGCCCACAAACCACCCAAGCCTGTGGCGCACACAATTTTTATGCTAGAAAAAAAAATTTTAATTGAAATGTGTTAGTCTCGTCAATACCTATCGATTGATCCAAAAAAAGCTTGCCACGCCAGCTCTAACGCCCATAACGCTTAAATCTGTCTACCGCCCACATACCCATATATTGTGATCAGGGGTAAGTGGCGCATTTCAGTCTCGCATTGCCGCTTGCATATCTCCATTTCTCCGGATTTAGAAATGGCATACCTCTATGCGCTTGTAGACTGATTATGCTCTTATCTTCATTAAAATATTGAACTTTAAAGGTGGTCAGCATTATTACCGTTATTATGTCATTGATTTTTATTTTGCGAAGGTTTACAGAAATGGGCCTCCTTTTAAAAAGGAATCGGATTTCAAAATTGCATACCTTTATGGGATTGTGGAATAATTACGCTGTTTTCTGCATTTAAATATTTAACTTTAAAGGTAGTCAACATTTTCATCGTTTTGATGTCATTGATTTTAATATTGCGAAGGTTTACATAAATGGACCTCCCTTAAAACTTAAAAAGCCCATAACTTGGTCAAAGGGACTCGCATTTCGAAATATCATACCTTTATGGGCTTGTGGAATGATTATGCTGTTATCTGCATTAAAATATTAACTTTAAGGGTAGTCAACATTTTGACGTTTTGATGTCATTGACTTAAATTTTGAGAAATTTTAAGCTTTAATAGTCCATACCTTGATCAACAGGAATCGGATTTCCAAATTGAATACCTTTATGGGCTTGTGAAATGATTATGATGTTATCTTTATTTAAATATTTAACTTTAAAGGTAGTCAACAATTTTGCGGTTTGAAATGCAGAAATGGGCCTCCTTTTAAACTTTAAAAGCCCATAACTTGGTCAAAAGGAATCGGATTTCAAAATGGCATACCCTTATGAGCTTGTAGAATGATTATGCATTAAAACATTTAACTTTAAAGGTAGTCAACATTTTCACCTATTTGATGTCATTGATTTTAATTTTGAGAGGGCTTACAAAAATGGGCGTCCTTTTAAACTTTAAAAGCCCAAACCTTGGTCAAAGGAAATTCGATTTCGATATGGCATACCTTTATGGACTTGTGGATTGATTATTGTGTTATCTGCATACAAATATTTAACTTGAAAGGTAGTCAACAATTTGGCGTTTTTTTGCCATTGATTTTAATTTTGCGGAGCTTTGCAGACAAAGGCCTCCTTTTAAACTTTCAAAGCCCATAACTTGGTCAAAAGGAATCGGATTTCAAAATGGCATACCTTTATGGGCTTGATTATACACTACAATGTTTAACTTTAAAGGTAGTCAACATTGGGCCTCCTTTTCAATTTTAAAAGCCCATAACTTGGTCAAAAGGAATCCGATTTCGGTATGGCATACTTTTATGGTCTTGTGGATTGATTATGCTGTTATCTGCATAAAAATATTTAACTTTAATGGTAGTCAACAATTTGACGGACTTGAAATGGACCTCCTTTTAAACTTTAAAAGCCCATAACTTGGTCAAAAGGATTCGGGTTTCAAAATGGCATACCTTTATGGGCTTGTAGAATGATTATGCATTAAAATATTTTTCTTTAAAGGTAGTCAACAATTTGGCGTTTTTATGCCAATGATTTTAATTATGCGAAGCCTTACAGAAATAGGCCTCCTTTTAAACTTTAAAAGCCCATAACTTGGTCAAAAGGAATCCGATTACGGTATGGCATACTTTTATGGTCTTGTGGATTGATTATGCTGTTATCTGCATAAAAATATTTAACTTAATGGTAGTCAACAATTTGACGGATTTGAAATGAACCTCCTTTTAAGCTTTAAAAGCCCATTACTTGGTCAAAAGGATTCGGGTTTCAAAATGGCATACCTTTATGGGCTTGTAGAATGATTTTGCATTAAAATATTTTTCTTTAAAGGTAGTCAACAATTTGGCGTTTTTATGCCACTGATTTTAATTTTGCGAAGCTTTACAGAAAAAGGCCTCCTTTTAACTTTAAAGCCCATTACTTGGTCAAAAAGAATCGGATTTCAAAATGGCATACCTTTATGTGCTTGTGGAATGAATATGCTGTTATCTGCATAAAAATATTTTACTTTAAAGGTAGTCAACTTTATTACCGTTTTTATGTCATTGATTTTAATTTTGAGTGGGTTTACAGAAATGGGCCCCTTTTAA
This sequence comes from Drosophila subpulchrella, assembly GCF_014743375.2. Taxonomy (NCBI): domain Eukaryota; kingdom Metazoa; phylum Arthropoda; class Insecta; order Diptera; family Drosophilidae; genus Drosophila; species Drosophila subpulchrella. The sequence goes on from NW_023665686.1 coordinate 808,705, forward strand.
ACTTTAAAAGCCAATAACTTGGTCAAAAGGAATCGGATTTTAAATGGCACACCTTTATGGGCTTGTGGAATGAATAGGCTGTTATCTGCATAAAAATATTTGCCTTTAAAGGTAGTCAACAATTTGGCGTTTTTATTTCATTGATTTTATTTTTGAGAGGGTTTACAGAAATGGGCCTCCTTTTAAACTTTAAAAGCCCATAACTTGGTCAAAAGAATTCGGATTTCGGTATGGCATACCTTTATGGATTTGTGGATTGATTATGCTGTTATCTGCATAAAAATATTTAACTTTAAATGTAGTCAACAATTTTGCGTTTTTGTGCCATTGATTTTAATTTTTTTTTAAACTTTAAAAGCCCATAACTTAATCAACAGAATTCGGATTTCGGTATGTAACAGGCAGAAAGAAGCGTTTCCGACCCCATAGAGTATATATATTCTTGATCAGGATCACTAGCCGAGTCGATCTAGCCATGTCCGTCTGTTTATCTGTCTGTCCGTCCGGATGAACGCATGCAGATTTCTGAGCTTCTTACGCAGCGCAAGTTTGTTTCAGTAACGTGCCACGCCCACTCTAACGCCCACAAGCCGCCCAAAACTGTGGCTCATACAGTTTTGATGCTAAGTTAAATAAAAATGTAAGCTGAAATGTATTGTTCTAATGAATATCTATCGATTGACCGAAATAAAATTTGCCACGCCCACTTTAACGGCCACAAACCGCCCACAAGCTTCAAAAAATAGTAAATATGAACGTGGATATCTCACAAACTATCAAAGATAGAGAATTGGGATCTCAGATTTAGATTCCATAGCTTTGTGCGCAACGCAAGTTCATTACGCGAATATGCCACGCCCACTCTGACGCCAACAAGCCGCCCAAAAATGTGGCGCCCACAATTTTTATTCTAGATAAAAAATTTTAACTAAGATGAATTGGTCTCGTCAATACCTATTGATCTATCCAAAAAAAGTTTGCCACGCCCACTCTAACGCCCACAAACCACCCAAGCCTGTGGCGCACACAATTTTTATGCTAGAAAAAAAATTTTAATTGAAATGTATTAGTCTCGTCAATACCTATCGATTGATCCAAAAAAAGTTTGCCACGCCAGCTCTAACGCCCATAACGCTTAAATCTGTCTACCGCCCACATAACCATATATTGTGATCAGGGGTAAGTGGCGCATTTCAGTCTCGCATTAACTTTAAAGGTAGTCAACATTTTCACCGTTTTGATGTCATTGATTTTAATATGGCGAAGGTTTACACAAATGGACCTCCATTAAAACTTAAAAAGCGCATAACTTGGTCAAAGGGACTCGCATTTCGAAATATCATACCTTTATGGGCTTGTGGAATGATTATGCTGTTATCTGCATTAAAATATTAACTTTAAGGGTAGTCAACATTTTGACGTTTTGATGTCATTGACTTACATTTTGAGAAATTTTAAGCTTTAATAGTCCATACCTTGATCAACAGGAATCGGATTTCCAAATTGAATACCTTTATGGGCTTGTGAAATGATTATGATGTTATCTTTATTTAAATATTTAACTTTAAAGGTAGTCAACAATTTTGCGGTTTGATGCCATTGAGTTTAATTATGCGAAGGCTTGCAGAAATGGGCCTCCTTTTAAACTTTAAAAGCCCATAACTTGGTCAAAAGGAATCGGATTTCAAAATGGCACACCCTTATGAGCTTGTAGAATGATTATGCATTAAAATATTTAACTTTAAAGGTAGTCAACATTTTTACCTATTTGATGTCATTGATTTTAATATTTAGTGGGTTTACAGAAATGGGCGTCCTTTTAAACTTTAAAAGCCCAAAACTTGGTCAAAGGGAATTCGATTACGATATGGCATACCTTTATGGACTTGTGGATTGATTATTGTGTTATCTGCATACAAATATTTAACTTTAAAGGTAGTCAACAATTTGGCGTTTCTTGCCATTGATTTTAATTTTGCGGAGCTTTACAGACAAAGGCCTCCTTTTAAACTTTAAAAGCCCAATACTTGGTCAAAAGAAATCGGATTTCAAAATGGCATACCTTTATGGGCTTAATTATACATTAAAATATTTTACTTTAAAGGTAGTCAGCATTGGGCCTCCTTTTCAATTTTAAAAGCCCATAACTTGGTCAAAAGGAATCCGATTCCGGTATGGCATATTTTTATAGTCTTGTGGATTGATTATGCTGTTATCTGCATAAAAATATTTAACTTAATGGTAGTCAACAATTTGACGGATTTGAAATGGACCTCCTTTTAAACTTTAAAAGCCCATAACTTGGTCAAAAGGATTCGGGTTTCAAAATGGCATACCTTTATGGGCTTGTAGAATGATTATGCATTAAAATATTTAATATATTTTAAAGGTAGTCAACAATTTGGCGTTTTTATGCCATTGATTTTAATTATGCGAAGCCTGACAGAAATAGGCCTCCTTTTAAACTTTAAAAGCCCATAACTTGGTCAAAAGGAATCGGATTTCAAAATGGCATACCATTATGGGCTTGTGGAATGAATATGCTGTTATCTGCATAAAAATATTTTACTCTAAAGCTTGTCAACTTTATTACCGTTTTTATGTCATTGATTTTAATTTTGAGTGGGTTTACAGAAATGGGCCTCCTTTTAAACTTAAAAAGCCAATAACTTGGTCAAAAGGAATCGAATTTTAAAATGGCACACCTTTATGGGCTTGTGGAATGAATAGGCTGTTATCTGCATAAAAATATTTATCTTTAAAGGTAGTCAACAATATGGCGTTTTTATTTCATTGATTTTAATTTTGAGAGGGTTTACAGAAATGGGCCTCCTTTTAAACTTTAAAAGCCCATAACTTGGTCAAAAGAATTCGGATTTCGGTATGGCATACCTTTATGGACTTGTGGATTGATTAAGCTGTTATCTGCATACAAATATTTAACTTTAAAGGTAGTCAACAATTTTGCGTTTTTATGCCATTGATTTTAATTTTGCGAAGCTTTGCAGAAATAGGCCTCCTTTTAAACTTTAAAAGCCCATAACTTGGTCAAAAGGATTCGGGTTTCAAAATGGCATACCTTTATGGGCTTGTAGAATGATTATGCATTAAAATATTTTTCTTTAAAGGTAGTCAACAATTTTGCGTTTTTATGCCATTGATTTCAATTTTGCGAAGCTTTACAGAAATAGGCCTCCTTTTAAACTTTAAAAGCCCATTACTTGGTCAAAAAAAATCGGATTTCAAAATGGCATACTTTTATGAGCTTGTAGAATGATTATGCATAAAAATATTTAACTTTAAAGGTAGTCAACAATTTGGCGTTTTTATTTCATTGATTTCAATTTTGAGTGGGTTTACAGAAATGGGCCTCCTTTTAAACTTTCAAAGCCCATAACTTGGTCAAAAGAATTCGGATTTCGGTATATCATACCTTTATGGACTTGTGGATTGATTATGCTGTTATCTGCATACAAATATTTAACTTTAAAGGTAGTCAACAATTTGGCGTTTTTATGCCATTGATTTTAATTTTGCGAAGCTTTACAGAAATAGGCCTCCTTTTAAACTTTAAAAGCCCATAACTTGGTCAAAAGGAATCCGATTTTGGTATGGCATACCTTTATGCAATTGTGGATTTATTATACTGTTATCTGCATAAAAATATTTAACTTTAAAGGTAGTCAACAATTTGCCGTTTTTATGCCATTGATTTTAATTTTGCGAAGCTTTACAGAAATAGGCCTCCTTTTAAACTATAAAAGCCCATAGCTTGGTAAAAAGGAATCCGATTTTGGTATGGCATACCTTTATGGACTTGTGGATTGATTATGCTGATATCTGCATATAAATATTTAACTTAAAAGGTAGTAAGCAATTGTCGATTTTATGCCATTGATTTTAATTTTGCGAAGCTTTACAGAAATGGGCCTCGGATTTTAAAATGGCACACCTTTATGGGCTTGTGGAATGTTTGTGCTGTTATCTGAATTAAAATATTTAAATTTAAAGGTAGTCAACTATATTACCGCTTTTATGGCATTGATTTTAATTTTGAGTGGGGATACAGAAATGGGCTTCCTTTGAAAATTAAAAAGCCCATAACTTGGTCAAAAGGAATCGGATTTTAAAATGGCACACCTTTATGGGCTTGTGGAATAAATAGGCTGATATCTGCATAAAAATATTTATCTTTAAAGGTAGTCAACAATTTGGCGTTTTTATGCCGTTGATTTTAATTTTGCGAAGCTTTGCAGAAATGGGCCTCCTTTTAAACCTTAAAAGCCCATAACTTGGTCAAAAGGAATCCGATTTTGGTATGGTATACCTTTATGGACCTGTGGATTGATTATGCTGCTATCTGCATACAAATACTTAACTTAAAAGGTAGTAAAAAATTTGTCGTTCTTATGCCATTGATATTAATTTTTCGAAGCTTTACAGAAATGGGCCTCCTTTTAAACTTTAAAAGCCCATAACTTGGTCAAAAGGAATTGGATTTCAAAATGGCATACCCTTATGAGCATGTAGAATGATTATTCATAAAAATATTTAACTTTAAAGGTAGTCAACATTTTCACCTATTTGATGTCATTGATTTTAATTTTGAGAGGGTTTACAGAAATGGGCGTCCTTTTAAACTTTAAAAGCCCAAAACTTGGTCAAAGGAAATTCGATTTCGATATGGCATACCTTGCCATTGATTGTGGATTGTGGATTGATTATTGTGTTATCTGCATACAAATTTTTAACTTTAAAGGTAGTCAACAATTTGGCGTTTATATGCCATTGATTTAAATTTTGCGGAGCTTTACAGACAAAGGCCTCCTTTTAAACTTTAAAAGCCCATTACTTGGTTAAAGGGAATCGGATTTTAAAATGGCACACATTTATGGGCTTGTGGAATGAATAGGCTGTTATCTGCATAAAAATATTTATCCTTAAAGGTAGTCAACAATTTGGCGTTTTTATGCCATTGATTTTAATTTTGCGAAGCCATACAGAAATGGGCCTCCTTTTAAACTTTAAAAGCCCATAACTTGGTCAAAAGGAATCCGATTTTGGTATGGCATACCGTTATGGACTTGTGGATTGATTATGCTGCTATCTGCATACAAATATTTAACTTAAAAGGTAGTGAACAATTTGTCGTTTTTATGCCATTGATTTTAATTTTGCGAAGCTTTACAGAAATGGGCCTCCTTTTAAACTTTAAAAGCCCATAACTTGGTCAAAAGGAATCGGATTTCAAAATGGCATACCCTTATGAGCATGTAGAATGATTATTCATTAAAATATTTAACTTTAAAGGTAGTCAACATTTTCACCTATTTGATGTCATTGATTTTAATTTTGAGAGGGTTTACAGAAATGGGCGTCCTTTTAAACTTTAAAAGCCCAAAACTTGGTCAAAGGGAATTCGATTTCGATTTGGTATACCTTTATGGACTTGTGGATTGATTATTGTGTTCTGCATACAAATATTTAACTTTAAAAGTAGTCAGCATTGGGCCTCCTTTTCACTTTTAAAAGCCCATAACTTGGTCAAAAGGAATCCGATTTCGGTATGGCATACTTTTATGGTCTTGTGGATTGATTATGCTGTTATCTGCATAAAAATATTTAACTTTAGTGGTAGTCAACAATTTGACTGTTTGATGTCATTGATTTTAATTTTGCGAATTTTTTCAGAAGTGGGTTTCCTTTTAAACCTCAAAAGCCCATTGCTTGGTCAAAAGGAGTCGGATTTCCAAATGGCATACCTTTATGAGCTTGTAAAATGATTATGCATTAAAATGTTTAATTTTAAAGGAAGTCAATATTTTTATCGTTCTGATGTCATTGATTTTAATTTTGCGAAGGCTTACAGAAATGGACCTCCTTTTAAACTTTAAAAGCCCATAACTTGGTCAAAAGGATACGGGTTTCAAAATGGCATACCTTATGGGCTTGTAGAATGATTATGCATTAAAATATTTAATTTAAGGGTAGTCAACATTTTTACCTATTTGATGTCATTGATTTTAATTTTGAGAGGGTACACAGAAATGGGCCTCCTTTTAAACTTTAAAAGCCCATAACTTGGTCAAAAGGAATCGGATTTCAAAATGGGATACCTTTATGGGGTTGTGGAATGATTATGCTGTTATCTGTATTAAAATATTTAACTTTAAAGGTAGTCAACAATTTGACGGCTTGATGCCATTGATTTTAACTATGCGAAGGCTTACAGGGGTGGGCCTCCTTTTAAACTTTAAAATACCATAACTATGTAAAAGGACATCGGATTTCAAAATGGCATACCTTTATGGCCTTGTAGAATGATTATGCGTTAAAATATTTAACTTTAAAGGTAGTAAACAATTTGTCGTTTTTATGCCATTGATTTTAATTTTGCGAAGCTTTACAGAAATTGGCCTCCTTTTAAACTTTAAAAGCCCATAACTTAGTCAAAGGAAATCGGATTTTAAAATGGCACACCTTTCTGGGCTTGTGGAATGTTTGTGCTGTTATCTGCATTAAAATATTTAACTTTAAAGGTAGTAAACTTTATTACCGTTCTTATGTCCTTGATTTTAATTTTGAGTGGGTTTACAGAAATGGGCCTCCTTTTAAACTTTAAAAGCCCATAACTTGGTCAACAGGAATCGGATTTTAAAATGGCACACCTTTATGGGCTAGTGGAATGTTTGTGCTGTTATCTGCATAAAAATATTTAACTTTAAAGGTAGTCAACAATTTGGCGTTTTTATGCCATTGATTTTAATCTTGCGAAGCTTTACAGAAATAGGCCTCCTCTTAAACCTTAAAAGCCCAAAACTTGGTCAAAAGGAACTCGATTTCGATATGGCATACCTTTATGGACTTGTGGATTGATTATGCTGTTATCTGCATAAAAATATTTAACTTTAATGGTAGTCAACAATTTGACGGTTTGATGTCATTGATTTTAATTTTGCGAATTTTTTCAGAAATGGGTCTCCTTTTAAACTTTAAAAGCCCATAACTTGGTCAAATGGAATCGGATTTCAAAATGGCATACCTTTATGGGCTTGTGGAATGAATATGCTGTTATCTGCATAAAAATATTTTTCTTTAAAGGTAGTCAACAATTTGTCGTTTTTATGCCATTGATTTTAGTTATGCGAAGCTTTACAGAAATAGGCCTACTCTTAAACCTTAAAAGCCCAAAACTTGGTCAAAAGGAATTCGATTTCGATATGGCATACCTTTATAGACTTGTGGATTGATTATGCTGTTATCTGCATAAAAATATTTAACTTTAAAGGTAGTCAACAATTTGGCGTTTTTATGCCATTGATTTTAATTTTGCGAAGCTTTACAGAAATAGGCCTCCTCTTAAACCCTAAAAGCCCAAAACTTGGTCAAAAGGAATTCGATTTCGATATGGCATACCTTTATGGACTTGTGGATTGATAATGCTGTTATCTGCATAAAAATATTTTTCTTTAAAGGTAGTCAACAATTTGGCGTTTTTATGCCATTGATTTTAATTTTGCGAAGCTTTACAGAAATGGGCCTCTTTTTAAACTTTAGAAGCCCATAACTTGGTCAAAAGGAATCGGATTTCAAAATGGCATACCTTTATGGGCTTGTGGAATGAATATGCTGTTATCTGCATAAAAATATTTTTCTTTAAAGGTAGTCAACAATTTGGCGTTTTTATGCCATTGATTTTAATTTTGCGAAGGTTTACAGAAATGGGCCTCCTTTTAAACTTTAGAAGCCCATAACTTGGTCAAAAGGAATCGGATTTCAAAATGGCATACCTTTATGAGCTTGTAGAATGATTATGCATTAAAATATTTAAGTTTAAAGGTGGTCAACATTTTCACCCATTTGATGTCATTGATTTTAATTTTGAGAGGGCTTACAGAAATGGGCTTCCTTTTAAACTTTAAAAGCCCAAGGCTTGGTCAAAACGAATTCGACTTCGATATGGCATACCTTTATGGACTTGTGGATTGATTATGCTGTTATCTGCATAAAAATATTTAACTTCAAAGGTAGTCAAGAAGTTGGCGTTTTTATGCCATTGATTTTAATTTTGCGAAGCTTTACAGAAATAGGCCTCCTTTAGAACTTTAAAAGCCCATTACTTGGTCAAAGGGAATCGGATTTCAAAATGGCATACCTTTATGGGCTTGTAGAATGATTGTGCATTAAAATATTTTACTTTAAAGGTAGTCAACAACTTGGCGTTTTTATGCCATTGATTTAAATTTTGCGAAGCTTTACAGAAATGGGCCTCCTTTTAAATTTTAAAAGCCCATAGCTTGGTCAAAAGGAATCCGATTTTGGTATGGCATACCATTCTGGACTTGTGGATTGATTATGCTGTTATCTGCATAAAAATATTTAACTTTAAAGGTAGTCAACAATTTTCCGTTTTTATGCCATTGATTTTAATTTTGCGAAGCTTTACAGAAATGGGCCTCCTTTTAAACTTTAAAAGCCCATAACTTGGTCAAAGGGAATCGGATTTCAAAATGGCATACCTTTATGAGCTTGTAGAATGATTATGCATTAAAATATTTAAGTTTAAAGGTAGTCAACATTTTCACCTATTTGATGTCATTGATTTTAATTACGAGAGGGTTTACAGAAATGGGCTTCCTTTTAAACTTTAAAAGCCCAAAACTTGGTCAAAAGGAATTCGATTTCGATATGGCATACCTTTATGGACTTGTGGATTGATTATGCTGTTATCTGCATAAAAATATTTAACTTTAATGGTAGTCAACAATATGACGGTTTGATGTCATTGATTCTAATTTTGCGAATTTTTTTCAGAAATGGGCCTCCTTTTAAACTTTAAAAGCCCATAACTTGGTCAAAAGGAATCCGATTTAGGTATGGACTTGTGGATTGATTATGCTGTTATCTGCATAAAAATATTTAACTTTAAAGGTAGTCAACAATTTGGCGTTTTTATGCCATTGATTTTAATTTTGCGAAGCTTTACAGAAATGGGCCTCCTTTTAAACTTTAAAAGCCCATAACTTGGTCAAAAGGAATCGGATTTCAAAATGGCATACTTTTATGGGCATGTGGAATGAATATGCTGTTATCTGCATAAAAATATTTTTCTTTAAAGGTAGTCAACAATTTGGCGTTTTTATGCCATTGATTTTAATTATGCGAAGCTTTACAGAAATGGGCTTCCTTTTAAACTTTAAAAGCCCATAACTTGGTCAAAAGAAATCGGATTTCAAAATGGCATACCTTTATGGGCTTGTGGAATGAATATGCTGTTATCTGCATAAAAATATTTTTCTTTAAAGGTAGTCAACAATTTGCCGTTTTTATGCCATTGATCTTAATTTTGCGAAGCTTTACAGAAATGGGCCTCCTTTTAAACTTTAAAAACCCATAGCTTGGTCAAAAGGAATCCGATTTTGGTATGGCATACCTTTATGGACTTGTGGATTGATTATGCTGTTATCTGCATAAAAATATTTAACTTTAAAGGTAGTCAACAATTTGGCGTTTTTATGCCATTGATTTTAATTTTGCGAAGCTTTACAGAAATGGGCCTCCTTTTAAACTTTAAAAGCCCATAACTTGGTCAAAAGGAATCGGATTTCAAAATGACATACCTTTATGAGCTTGTAGAATGATTATGCATTAAAATATTTAAGTTTAAAGGTGGTCAACATTTTCACCTATTTGATGTCATTGATTTTAATTTTGAGAGGGTTTACAGAAATGGGCTTCCTTTTAAACTTTAAAAGCCCAAGGCTTGGTCAAAACGAATTCGATTTCGATATGGCATACCTTTATGGACTTGTGGATTGATTATGCTGTTATCTGCATAAAAATATTTAACTTTAATGGTAGTCAACAATTTGACGGTTTGATGTCATTGATTTTAATTTTGCGAATTTTTTCAGAAACGGGCCTCCTTTTTAACTTTAAAAGCCCATAACTTGGTCAAAAGGAATCGGATTTCAAAATGGCATACCTTTATGGGCTTGTGGAATGAATATGCTGTTATCTGCATAAAAATATTTTTCTTTAGAGGTAATCTTTAATTTGGCGCTCTTATGCCATTGAATTTAATTATGCGAAGCTTTACAGAAATGGGCCTCCTTTTAAACTTTAAAAGACCATAACTTGGTCAAAAGGAATCGGATTTCAAAATGGGATAACTTTATGGGCTTGTTGAATGAATATGCTGTTATCTGCATAAAAATATTTTTCTTTAAAGGTAGTCAACAATTTGGCGTTTTTATGCCATTGATTTTAATTTTGCGAAGCTTTACAGAAATGGGCCTCCTTTTAAACTTTAAAAGCCCATAACTTGGTCAAAAGGAATCGGATTTCAAAATGGCATACCTTTATGAGCTTGTAGAATGATTATGCATTAAAATATTTAAGTTTAAAGGTGGTCAACATTTTCACCTATTTGATGTCATTGATTTTAATTTTGAGAGGGTTTACAGAAATGGGCTTCCTTTTAAACTTTAAAAGCCCAAGGCTGGGTCAAAACGAATTCGATTTCGATATGGCATACCTTTATGGACTTGTGGATTGATTATGCTGTTATCTGCATAAAAATATTTAACTTTAAAGGTAGTCAAGAAGTTGGCGTTTTTATGCCATTGATTTTAATTTTGCGAAGCTTTACAGAAATAGGCCTCCTTTAAAACTTTAAAAGCCCATTACTTGGTCAAAGGGAATCGGATTTCAAAATGGCATACCTTTATGGGCTTGTAGAATGATTGTGCATTAAAATATTTTACTTTAAAGGTAGTCAACAATTTGGCGTTTTTATGCCATTGATTTTAATTTTGCGAAGCTTTACAGAAATGGGCCTCCTTTTAAACTTTAAAAGCCCATAGCTTGGTCAAAAGGAATCCGATTTTGGTATGGCATACCTTTATGGACTTGTGGATTGATTATGCTGTTATCTGCATAAAAATATTTAACTTTAATGGTAGTCAACAATATGACGGTTTGATGTCATTGATTCTAATTTTGCGAATTTTTTTCAGAAATGGGCCTCCTTTTTAACTTTAAAAGCCCATAACTTGGTCAAAAGGAACCCGATTTAGGTATGGCATACCTTTATGGACTTGTGGATTGATTATGCTGTTATCTGCATAAAAATATTTAACTTTAAAGGTAGTCAACAATTAGGCGTTCTTATGCCATTGAATTTAATTATGTGAAGCTTTACAGAAATGGGCCTCCTTTTATACTCTAAAAGCCCATAACTTGGTCAAAAGGAATCGGATTTCAAAATGGCATACCTTCATGGGCTTGTAGAATGAATAGGCTGTTATCTGCACAAAAATATTTATCTTTAATTAGGCGTTTTTATGCCATTGATTTTAATTTTGCGAGGCTTTACAGAAATGGGCCTCCTTTTAAACTTTAAAAGCACATAACTTGGTCAAAAGGAATCGGATTTTAAAATGGCACATCTTTATGGGCTTGTGGAATGTGTGTGCTGTTATCTGCAATAAAATATTTAACTTTAAAGACAGTTAACTTTTTTACCGTTTTTATGTCATTGATTTTCATTTTGAGTGGGTTTACAGAAATGGGCCTCCTTTTATACTCTAAAAGCCCATAACTTGGTCAAAAGGAATCGGATTTCAAAATGGCATACCTTCATGGGCTTGTAGAATGAATAGGCTGTTATCTGCACAAAAATATTTATCTTTAATTAGGCGTTTTTATGCCATTGATTTTAATTTTGCGAAGCTTTACAGAAATAGGCCTCCCTTAAAACTTTAAAAGCACATAACTTGGTCAAAAGGAATCGGATTTTAAAATGGCACACCTTTATGGGCTTGTGGAATGTGTGTGCTGTTATCTGCAATAAAATATTTAACTTTAAAGACAGTCAACTTTTTTACCGTTTTTATGTCATTGATTTTCATTTTGAGTGGGTTTACAGAAATGGGCCTCCCTTTAAACTTTAAAACATCATAACTTGGTCAAAAGGAATCGGATTTTAAAATGGCACACCTTTATGGGCTTGTGGAATGAAAAGGCTGCTATCTGCATAAAAATATTTATATTTAAAGGTAGTCAACAATTTGGCGTTTTTATGCCATTGATTTTAGTTTTGCGAAGCTTTACAGAAATGGGCCTCCTTTTAAACTCTAAAAGCCCATAACTTGGTCAAAAGGAATCGGATTTAAAAATGGCATACCTTTATGGGCTTGTGGAATGAATATGCTGTTATCTGCATAAAAATATTTTTCTTTAAAGGTAGTCAACAATTTGGCGTTTTAATGCCATTGATTTTAATTTTGCGAAGCTTTACAGAAATGGGCCTCCTTTTTAACTTTAAAAGCCCATAACTTGGTCAAAAGGAATCCAATTTAGGAATGACATACCTTTATGGACTTGTGGATTGATTATGCTGTTATCTGCATAAAAATATTTAACTTTAAAGGTAGTCAACAATTTGGCGTTTTTATGCCATTGATTTTAATTTTGCGAAGCTTTACAGAAATAGGCCTCCTCTTAAACTTTAAAAGCCCAAAACTTGGTCAAAAGGAATTCGATTTCGATATGACATACCTTTATGGACTTGTGGATTGATTATGCTGTTATCTGCATAAAAATATTTAACTTTAATGGTAGTCAACAATTTGACGGTTTGATGTCATTGATTTTAATTTTGCGAATTTTTTCAGAAATGGGCCTCCTTTTAAACTTTAAAAGACCATAACTTTGTCAAAAGGAATCGGATTTCAAAATGGCACACCTTTATGGGCTAGTGGAATGTTTGTGCTGTTATCTGCATAAAAATATTTTTCTTTAAAGGTACTCAACAATTTGGCGTTTTTATGCCATTGAATTTAATTTTGCGAAGCTTTACAGAAATGGGCCTCCTTTTAAACTTTATAAGCTCATAACTTGGTCAAAAGGAATCGGATTTCAAAATGGCATACCTTTATGAGCTTGTAGAATGATTATGCATTAAAATATTTAAGTTTAAAGGTGGTCAAGAAGTTGGCGTTTTTATGCCATTGATTTTAATTTTGCGAAGCTTTACAGAAATGGGCCTCCTTTTAAACTTTAAAAGCCCATAGCTTGGTCAAAATGAATCCGATTTTGGTATGGCATACCTTTATGGACTTGTGGATTGATTATGCTGTTATCTGCATAAAAATATTTAACTTTAAAGGTAGTCAACAATTTGCCGTTTTTATGCCATTGATTTTAATTTTGCGAAGCTTTACAGAAATGGGCCTCCTTTTAAACTTTAAAAGCCCATAACTTGGTCAAAAGGAATCGGATTTCAAAATGGCATACCTTTATGAGCTTGTAGAATGAAAAGGCTGCTATCTGCATAAAAATATTTAACTTTAATGGTAGTCAACAATTTGACGGTTTGATGTCATTGATTTAAATTTTGCGAATTTTTTCAGAAATGGGCCTCCTTTTTAACTTTGAAAGCCCATAACTTGGTCAAAAGGAATCGGATTTCAAAATGGCATACCTTTATGGGCTTGTGGAATGAATAGGCTGTTATCTGCATAAAAATATTTAACCCTAAGGGTAGTCAACATGTTGACGTTTTGATGTCATTGACTTAAGTTTTGAGAAATTTTAAGCTTTAATAGTCCATAACTTGATCAAAAGGAATCGGATTTCCAAATTGAATACCTTTATGGGCTTGTGGAATGATTATGCTGTTATCTTTACTTAAATATTTTTCTTTAAGGGTAGTCAACAATTAGGCGTACTTATGCCATTGAATTTAATTATGTGAAGCTTTACAGAAATGGGCCTCCTTTTAAACTCTAAAAGCCCATAACTTGGTCAAAAGGAATCGGATTTAAAAATGGCATACCTTTATGGGCTTTTGGAATGAATATGCTGTTATCTGCATAAAAATATTTTTCTTTAAAGGTAGTCAACAATTTGGCGTTTTAATGCCATTGATTTGAATTTTGCGAAGCTTTACAGAAATGGGCCTCCTTTTTAACTTTAAAAGCCCATAACTTGGTCAAAAGGAATCCGATTTAGGAATGACATACCTTTATGAACTTGTGGATTGATTATGCTGTTATCTGCATAAAAATATTTAACTTTAAAGGTAGTCAACAATTTGGCGTTTTTATGCCATTGATTTTAATTTTGTGAAGCTTTACAGAAATAGGCCTCCTCTTAAACTTTAAAAGCCCAAAACTTGGTCAAAAGGAATTCGATTTCGATATGACATACCTTTATGGACTTGTGGATTGATTATGCTGTTATCAGCATAAAAATATTTAACTTTAATGGTAGTCAACAATTTGACGGTTTGATGTCATTGATTTTAAGTATGCGAATTTTTTCAGAAATGGGCCTCCTTTTTAACTTTGAAAGCCCATAACTTGGTCAAAAGGAATCGGATTTCAAAATGGCATACCTTTATGGGCTTGTGGAATGAATATACTGTTATCTGCATAAAAATATTTTTCTTTAAAGGTAACAAACAATTTGGCGCTCTTATGCCATTGAATTTAATTATGCGCAGCTTTACAGAAATGGGCCTCCTTTTAAACTTTAAAAGCCCATAACTTTGTCAAAAGGAATCGGATTTCAAAATGGCACACCTTTATGGGCTAGTGGAATGTTTGTGCTGTTATCTGCATAAAAGTATTTATCTTTAAAGGTAGTCAACAATTTGGCGTTTTTATGCCATTGATTTTAATTTTGCGAAGCTTTACAGAAATGGGCCTCTTATTAAACTTTAAAAGCCCATAACTTGGTCAAATGAATCGGATTTTAAAATGGCACACCTTTATGGGCTTGTGGAATATTTGTGCTGTTATCTGCATTAAAATATTTAACTTTAAAGGTAGTCAACTTTATAACCGTCTTTATGTCATTGATTTTAACTTTATTTATGTCATTGATTTTAAATTGGTTTAAAGAAATAGGCCTCGTTTTAAACTTTAAAAGCCCAAAAGGATTTTTAATTTTGCGAAGCTTTACAAAAATGGGCCTCCTTTAAAAACTTTAAAAGCCCATAACTTGGTCAAAAGGAATCCGATTTTTTTATTTTGGTATGGCATACCTTTATGGACTTGTGGATTGAATATGCTGTTACCTGCATAAAAATATTTAACTTTAAAGGTAGTCAACAATTTGTCCTTTTTATGCCATTGATTTTAATTATGCGAAGCTTTACAGAAATGGGCCTCCTTTTAAACTTTAAAAGCCCATAAGTTGGTCAAAAGGAATTCGATTTTGGTATGGCACACCTTTATGGACTTTTGGATTGATTATGCTGTTATATGCATACAAATATTTAACTTAAAAGGTAGAAAGAAATTTGGCGTTTTTATGCCATTGATTTTAATTTTGCGAAGCTTTACAGAAATGGGCCTCCTTTTAAACTTTAAAAGCCCATAAGTTGGTCAAAAGGAATCGGATCTCGATATGGCATACCTCTATGGACTTGCGGATTGATTATGCTGTTATCTGCATACAAATATTTAACTTGAAAGGTAGAAAGCAATTTGTCTTTTTATGCCACTGATTTTAATTTTGCGAAGCTTTACAGAAATGAGCTTCCTTTTAAACTTTAAAAGCCCTTAACTTGGTCAAAAAGAATCGGACTTTAAAATGGCACACCTTTATGGGCTTGTGGAATTACTATGCCGTTATCTGCAAAAAATGTTTAACTTTAAAGGTAGTCAACAATTTGGCGTTCTTATGTCATTGATTTTTATTTTGCGAAGGCTTATAGAAATGGGCCTCCTTTTAAAAAGGAATCGAACTTCAAAATGGCATACCTTTATGGGATTGTGGAATGATTACGCTGTTTTCTGCATTTAAATATTTAACTTTAAAGGTAGTCAACATTTTCACCGTTTTGATGTCATTGATTTTAATATTGCGAAGGTTTACATAAATGGACCTCCCTTAAAACTTAAAAAGCCCATAATTTGGTCTGTTCGCCGGGGGGTAGCGGTGTACCGTGGTGGCGCTGATGGAATGGCGTGGGAGGCGACGGCGGGAAACTGGCGGCGTCGGCGGGCTGCTGCGCTGGGCTTCGGCGGTTTGCTGATGGTGCGGTTTGCTGCTGGTGCGGCGGAAGCTGTAGGGGAGAAACCACTCGAAACGCGTATTTGCCCCTTGATCGAAAAGAATGTACGCACAAAGTTAACTGGTAAAAAGTAGGCGGGGGTACGACCGCGGTTTATTTCTCTTTGAACTCCAAAATCAAACTAACTAAGTCTAAGCTCCGCTCTGCGCTCCAAAGCGCAGCGGAGACTTCATGTAGGGAGCTAGGAACAGCGCAGGAGAGCGGGAGCGCGAGAGAGCGGTAGAGCGGTGCAGCTGGATAGCGGGGCCGGTCCAGATTCGCCGGACAGTGGGCCGGAACATTCCGCCCCCCTTGCAATCGCTAGCGTTGCAAAAAAAGGAGGCGGAACTTCGGCCAGTCGCCTACGCCTCAAGCCTGCGTACAGGCGCCGGAGAGGATCCACCCGAAAACCGTCTTCTGGGCTACTGGCAGTCCCTCGTCGACCATGTGGAAGCCCGGCTGTATCACCTTCGGGTAGACGTCCGCGCGCAGGATCAATGAAATGAAAATAGTGGCTGGCCGGTGGAAACGCTCATCCGCGAGCGGTAGCTCCATAAATTTCTGGACGACGCTCTCACTGAGCGCACGGATGGGGGTGCGGATGCGCACGTTCGGCTCGATCTTGAGGACCACCTCCAGCTTGAGAGCCTCGTCGACCTTCGAACGAATCGTCGCCGTGCATATGCTCTCATCGCCCACGTTTGTTGTCGGCAAACGAAACGCGGCGGCCAGGGATGCATCGATGGAGCTTGCCGGGGTGCACGGATCGATGAGTGAGGCGGTGTCGAACGTCTTCTCTCCGGTCTCGACGATCTCCAAAGCAGTCGGGAGGACATTGACGCTATGACGCTGGAGAAGTGCGGCGAGCGACGGAGCTGGTGTCGAGGATGCTGAGCGCGGTGGAGGGGCAAGCGTTTGGCTAGTTGGCGGATCTATCCGGCGCGAACGCTGCGGAGAAGCGGGCTGTTCGTGCATGTGGAGCAACGTGTGATGATTCCGGTTGCACGTTCTGCACCGGTCACCGCTACGACAGCTCCCAGTGGAGTGCTCTTGTGCGAGACAGTTCGCGCAGTACATGTTTATAAGAACTGCCCGCAGCCGCTTCTCTGCGCTCAGCTTTAGGAACCTCTGACACTTCCGAAGAGGATGGATTCCGCGGCAGACTCGGCATCGGTAGGACTGAGTACCTCTCGTACGTCTGCTATCCAAAGTCTGAGCGCTACGTGGACGGGGAGCCATTTTCCTGTTTAGAGTGTGGATAAGGAAAAAACAAACAGGGCTGATTAACAATGACGTGGAGTCTTCCGAGTCGCCACTCATTTGAGGGCAAATTGTCATCCTTAATGACGACCAGATCGCCAACACGCAGATTTTCTGTGGGGACTTGCCACTTGTTGCGCTTGTGGAGCTCCTTAAGGTACTCATCCTTCCATCGAGTGCGGAATTGTTGATGGAGAGACTTTAAGTGCTGCCACCGGTTCAGAATGGACTTGGATTCGCCCTTTACTTCAGGTTCTACTATGGATAGAAGAGGTCCACCAACAAGAAAGTGCCCTGGTGTCAACGCTAAGAGATCAGTTGGATCCTCGGACATGGGAGATAGCGGTCTGGAATTCAGACAAGTTTCGATTCTCGCTAGGAGGGTGGACAGCTCTTCAAAGGTCTTGAAGCTCTTGACACCAGCTTCCCATAGGCCTCCCATATGGGGTGCCCCAGGAGGAATGAATTGCCAGGTGAGCTGCTGATGACTATACCCATCGGTCACAGACTCCTTAACGGCTTGCAGGAAGTCTCGGGAAAGCACGGTGGAGGCGCCGACGAAGGTCTTTCCGTTGTCGGACTGGACTTGGCGAGGACACCCTCTTCTAGAGACGAAACGAGCGAAGGCGGCAAGAAACTTTTCAGTCGTTAAGTCGGATGTAGGCTCTAGATGGATGGCCTTTGTAGAAAAACAAACGAAAACCAACACGTACCCTTTCGTAATGAGACAAGCTCTTCCGGGATAATTTTTTAAATCAAACGGGCCGGCGTAGTCCATCCCTGTGTACGTGAACGGTCGGGAAAAAGACACTCGCTCTTTCGGAAAACTTCCCATCATCTGGACTTGCAATCTCTTTTTGTGGATAACGCAGACCTTGCAGGAGTTAACCACTGCCTTCACCAAGTTCTTTATTCTCGGAACCCAGTATCTGAACCGAGTGAGACGCACCACTAACTGGTTACCACCATGTAACGTAATGAGATGCGTGAATTTTACCAGAAGCCGCGAGAGTGCACATTCGTACGGCAGGATTATCGGATGTCGTTCATCATACCGCAAACTGTCGGAGGCCGTTACGCGGCCGCATGCTCTGATTACCCCTTTCTTGTCTAGAAAGGGGTTCAGGGAGAGAATCGAACTTGCCGCGGGCACAGGACGCTTCTGACTCAACCAGCGGTATTCTTCAGAAAAATACCTGCTCTGAGTGCAAATTGTCATGAGTTCTTCCGCGGCGGCAACGTCCTGGGCCTCTAGACGGACCCCGGAAGGCGGTGATTGTCTTCGACATCGTTGGACAAATCGATGGACATACGCGAGGACCCGCAAAGCTCTATCTAAATTGGAAAAGCGATCTAGAAAATCTTCTGTCGGCATAGACGCCACATGGACTTTAACGGCACGCTTTTCGATCTCAGTCACCGGCAGGTCGGTTCCCTGGCTGGGCCAATGATCGCGTGGACGTTGCAGCCAAGTGGGTCCATGCCACCAGAACTGGTTATCCACCAGCTCTTGAAGGGGAACTCCTCGACTAGCCAAATCAGCTGGATTATGTTCGGATTGAACGTGCGACCAATTGGCCGCCTCAGTGGACTCGGTGATCTTCGTCACCCTGTTGGCAACGAACGTTGTCCAATGGCACGCTGGTTTGGCTAACCATGCTAGCACAATCGTGGAATCGGTCCAACAATGGAATTTTGAGGTCAGCCTCGGCATATTAGGAAGAATGGCTTCGGCCATCTCTGACAAAAGGAGAGCCCCACATAACTCCAGCCTGGGAAGGGACACCGTTTTGACTGGCGCCACACGCGTCTTGGCCGTGAGCAAGTGCACCATCGTCTTGTGGCCCACTTCTACGCTCACATAGACCGCAGCACCGTATGCCTTTTGCGAGGCGTCACAGAATCCGTGATGCTCTACGCGGAACTCTGGACGGAAGGAAACCCATCTGGGTATTCTGACCTGGTCTAGGATCGAATAGCTCTGGAGAAAGCTGTTCCACCTTTGGCACAGCTCAATTGGAAGTTTATCGTCCCAGCCTAGATCCTGAAGCCAAATCTCTTGCATAAAGATTTTGGCACACACAACAAATGGAGCGAGCCAGCCTGCTGGATCAAACAGCTTGGCAATTTGGGAAAGGACTTGGCGTTTCGTGTGGGAGATTTCCGTTGCTAAATCTGGTGGGACGAAAAAGAACTCATCGGACGTCGCCTTCCATCGTACGCCTAGAGTTTTAGCTGTGCTCTCAGTGTCAATCTCGAGGAAGTCGGTTGTCAGAAGATGATCGCTTTGGATATGAGCTAATATTTCTTTGTGGTTGGAGGTCAATTTTTAGACGTATCGGAAATATCGCCACTTCAGGATCTGGATAGTTAGATCGGACTGTAAGACTGGGCCAGCATGAAGGATATCATTTAAACTGACCCCATTCTCTGAAGGGCTGGAGGCATTGAAAACCACACGTAACTTAGTGGTTGTACTTTCCGGCTTGAGCACGGCATGATGCGGAAGGAAATAACTGCCAGAATTATGGGTAGGACGGACTTCTTTCATGTGATGGAGGTCGAGATACTCTTGAATCACGGTGTCGTATTTGGCTTTCAGCTGACTGTCCCTCTTTAGGCGTTGCTCGGTTCTTAGGAACTGCGACAACGCGGAGGATCTGGAGTGACTTTACGTTTTGGGGGTCACGAAACGGAAGACTTACGACATACCTGCCGTTATCGTCTCTCGTAGTCGTTCGGAGAAAATTTTCCTCACATGTCAAATCGGAAGATTTTGTCACTTTTACTGGCAGATCCTCCACCTCCCAAAATTTGGTGAGAAGCCTATTCAGGGACGTGTCAACCGTGTGGGAGATTCGTGTAGAAAAAACGGAAATCTGATTTTCCCTTGGAGCAGGAACGGGACCTGTTAGGATCCACCCGAAAATGGTTTCTTGACCGAGGAGAGAGCCACAAATGTTCGGCCGGGTGCCGCTTAGGAGAATGGATGGCAGTATGTCGGCCCCGACCAGAATATCTATGTGCGCTCTCGTAGAACTTTGGATCCGCTAGTGACAGTTCGGGAAGATCCCGTAGAAACTGTTGCGGAATAGGACAAGATGGAAGGTTTCCAGCTAATTGAGGAAGAACATAGGCCGTCGTGTTTATTTGCAAGCCAGGCCTGGTCGGAGAACGGATGGTAAACTGACAGAGCTTTTTGGATTCAGCGGATACTGTCTGGTTTAAGCCTGATACTTGGGCTCGGATTACCTGGTGAGGCAACTTTATTAATTTGAACAGCCGCTCAGAAATAAAGGTTGCCTCTGATCCTGAATCTATCAAGGCACGAGCTTTAAAATTCGACCCCAGGTGACATATGTCAATTATGGCGGTGCTAAGCAAGACGGATCTATACCCCGTCGCGAAGTAATTTTGGACTGTACAGTCCATGGACCGGGAAGCGGTGGCAACTGGTGTACTTGGTCTTGATCTGGGTATTGGGGCGGGATTCGAAGGCGATTGGGAGGAGTTGCCTCTGTGTAGTAAGGTGTGATGGCGGCCGCGGCACGTAAAGCAGCTGTGAGTGCTTTCACAATCACGCAGCTGATGCCCTCGTGCGAAGCAGTTCAGACACAGCTGCTTCCTCTTTATATATGCCGACCGCTCGTCTACCGTCATCTGGAGAAACCGTGCACATGTGCGGACAGGATGGTTTTCCTTCTTACAAAGGTCACATCCTTTTGGCTTGGGTGCTACCCTTGTCTCGTAAGAATTTATTCTTCGAGGCGCTGCAGTGGGGGCGGATGTTTTTGGCAGAGATTGACTCGAGCCTGACGGCCGTACGTCGTCTATGGCTTCTAAGGTCCGGTGACTCTCCGTAAGGAAGGCGTTCAGATCCTGCCACGTCGGAATCTCTGCCTTATTGTGCAGGGACTGTTCCCACAAGGATAGCGTGAGCTTAGGAAGTTTGGAGGAGCACATGTACACTAAGAGGCAATCCCAATTTTCGGTTTCAATTCCGGACATTTCTAAAGCCGTGAGGCAACCCTGGATGGTGCGTTGAAGTTCACGGATAGCTGATCCAGATTCCTGATTAACAGACTGCACATTGAAAAGTATTTTCAATTGGCTATTTACTAACAACCGCTTGTTTTCGAAACGCTCAGTTAGGTTAGCCCAAGCTGAGCGAAAGCCGTCGTTAGAAAGGGGGGAGTTTGACACTATCGTGTGTGCATCGCCGCTTGTTTTGGCATTTAGGTGAAACAGTTTTTCGACTGGCGTCAGCCTTGGATTGTTTATATAAATGGCCGTAAACAGATCCCTAAAGGTCGGCCACCGCAGATAATCTCCGGTGAAAACCTCGGTATCGCACGGAGGCAGCCGACATCCAGAGGAAATGTAAGTCTGGGTAGGAACAGCTTGAACTTGGGGAGCCTGGGCTATCATATCCGCGATCTGAGCCCCACATCTCTCGTAAACGGAATAGCAGTAGCCGTATTTAGCCTTGAGAACTGGCAAACTATCAGCTGCACTGTCTCCGGCTGCTGCTATGCACCCGGTGCATTCATCGTATTCTGCCTTGATGCGGTCCCATAACGCGCGTAATTCTTCGCGGTGGATGTTCAGCATGGACAAAGTAGGAGGGATCGGCGAAGGAGTGTTTGCTCTGGATTCAAACTCACTCAGCCGATCTGAGACCTCAGTAAATTTGCTTAGAGCGATTTGGGAAGATGTTAGTGCCATTTTGACGTTTGCACGGGTAGCCCTTTTTCGGGGCGACGAGGTCTTGGCGGTTAGTTCGGGTGTGGGCGGATCTACGGATATGCCTGGGACTA
This sequence comes from Drosophila subpulchrella, assembly GCF_014743375.2. Classification (NCBI taxonomy): domain Eukaryota; kingdom Metazoa; phylum Arthropoda; class Insecta; order Diptera; family Drosophilidae; genus Drosophila; species Drosophila subpulchrella. The sequence continues at coordinate 830,848 of NW_023665686.1, forward strand.
CGGCAGGTGGAATAGACAACTTGTTGTTATCACTTCCAACGAACATTTAAAGGAAATGACCGTTATTTTTTTTTTTTTGGTCAGAATCTGCTCGCTGGTGTTTATGTCTGATAAATAGGAAATCTGGCCCACTTTTGGAACAGTGGAACGAGGTGTCGACAAAAAAAAGTAGTGGATCGGAGAAATAGAAATTGGAAGCAAGTACCGACCTGGTTACTTTGCGGAATTAAACCCAATGATACGGATTAGGAACGGTGAGTAAGGAGTTCGAATATCACCCGTTGAGAAGTAATACTATAATATTTAACCCTTTTGGTATATGTATTATGGTTGGGATCAAGTTTGGTATATTTTTGCTGGTATTTTTTGCGTTTGGATAAATTGAGGGGGAAAAATACCAACTATGTGTTAATATATAGTCCCCGGTGGAGTAATTGTAATATTTCGCCTTTATTTAAACTTCTGAATGAAGAAAAAATACCAAATTATGCCAATAAGTTGTTGGCTGGAGGATGCGATCGGTTGATTATTTAATATTGGAGTATTGCTTTAATTTGATTTAATATTCCGAGGGAAAAATACTAGAAATATATATACCAAAAAAATTGGTGGACGGAGGATGCTATGCATGCGGTGGAGTGCTGGTATTTTTCTCGTTTAAATAAAATAAATTTTACGGAGTAAATACCAAATACCAAAAAAAAACCAAAAAGGTTGATAGTAAATAAAACACAATAACCAAAAAAAATTTTCACGTCGGTTGGTGTAATTTTTATTTTATTATTTTTGACCGGATGGCCGACGGAAAACTTTAATTGGTCGGAACGGGATGGTGGAGTTAAAAATTATATGTGAATGTATGTAGATATTTGTATGTATGTAGATATTTGTATGGATGTAGATATTTGTATGGATGTAGATATTTGTATGTATGTAGATATTTGTATGCATGTAATTTTCGCCGGTTTTAAATTTATTAAATAGTTATTGCCGGCGGGGTATGTGTTGTTGTGGACGTTTTCGATTTATTTGTATGTGGACTGTATTTGGAAAAACGAAAAAATATGTGCAAGTACTTTAGCGGCTGCGGATATAGAGTGAGAAAATCTTGGAAAGTTTTGGGGGCCTGAATTGGCAGAACACTGGAAATTAAATAATTTTCACTGTATGCTTGGCTTGTATTTGCAAAATATTTTTTCAAAGCTTGGAATATTTTTGTATGTATGTATGTATGTATGGATGAGCGGCCAAATGCAACTAAAAAAGGAGTCGGAAAAAATTGCCAATATGGCCGCACGTTGCAAAAGGAAAATCTAAAAAAAAATGGCGAAGTAAATTATTGATTGCCGTTGTCGGATTTAATCGGACTTGGATTTTGGACAAATCGTAAAGAAAGTCAAACGAATTATATTTTCCAGTGGCTGACTGCAGACCGGCAATTAATGAGACGAAAAAGCTTTACTTATCTTATCGGGTCGAATGGACCAAAATGTTCGCCTGGGGGTAGCGGGGTACGGCGCTGGTGGAATGGCGTGGGAGGCGACGGCGGGAAACTGGCGGCGTCGGCGGGCTGCTGCGGTGGGCTTTGGCGTAGGGCTGCTGGTGCGGCTGACGGGCGTTGGATGCGGCGATCTGCTTGTGGTCGCTGTAGGGGAGAAAACACACGCTGCGCGAAGTGCCCCTTAACCGAAAAGAAGTTACGCACAAAAGTTAACTGGTAATAGTAGGCGGGGGTGCGACCGCGGTTTATTTCTATTGAACTCCAAAATCGAACTAACCAAGTCTAAGCTCCGCACTGCGCTCCAAAGCGCAGCGGAGACTTCATGGAGGGAGCTAGGAACAGCGCAGGAGAGCGGGAGCGTGAGAGAGCGGGAGAGCGGGAGAGCGGTAGAGCGGTAGAGCGGTGCAGCTGGATAGCGGGGCCGGTCCAGATTCGCCGGACAGTGGGCCTGAACATTCCGCCCCCCTTGCAATCGCTAGCGTTGCAAAAAATAAAGGAGACGGAACTTCGGCCAGTCGCCTACGCCTCAAGCCTGCGTACAGGCGACGGAGAGGATTCACCCGAACACCGTTTTCTGGGCTACTGGCAGTCCCTCGTCGACCATGTGGAAGCCCGGCTGTATCACCTTCGGGTAGACGTCCGCGCCCAGGATCAATGAAATAGTGGCTGGCCGGTGGAAACGCTCATCCGCGAGCGGTAGCTCCTTAAATTTCTGGACGACGCTCTCACTGAGAGCACGGATGGGGGTGCGGATGCGCACGTTCGGCTCGATATTGAGGACGACATCCAGCTTGATGGCCTCGTCGACCTTCGAACGTCTTCTCTCCGGTCTCGACGATCACCAATGCAGTCGGGAGGACATTGACGCTATGACGCTGGAGAAGTGCGGCGAGCGACGGAGCTGGTGTCGAGGATGCTGAGCGCGGTGGAGGGGCAGGCGTTTGGCGAGTTGGCGGATCTTGCCGGCGCGAACGCTGCGGAGAAGCGGGCTGTTGCTTGAAGCCGGACTTTTTCCGGGAAACAAGGTCGTGCATGTGCAGCAGCGTGTGATGGTTCCGGTTGCACGTTCTGCACCGGTCACCGCTCCGACAGCTCCCAGTGGAGTGATCGTGTGCGAGACAGTTCGCGCAGTACTTGTTTATGAGAACTGCCCGCAGCCGCTTCTCTGCGCTCAGCTTTAGGAACCTCTGACACTTCCGAAGAGGATGGATTCCGCGGCAGACTCGGCATCGGTAGGACTGAGTACCTCTCGTACGTCTGCTATCCAAAGCCTGAGCGCTACGTGGACGGGGCGCCATTTTCCTGTTTAAAGTGTGGATAAGGAAAAAACAAACAGGGCTGATAACAATGACGTGGATAATGGCTACGGACTAAGGTGTGTATGAAATGCGGCTCGTTACGAGGTAGTTTTGGGCGGCTCTCTTGGAAGAAGAACCACCTTGGTCACTGGACGTTTGACAATGCCGCGTGTCGTATGAATGTCGACTACGCGGACATTGCCATCGGCTCCCGGAAAACGGAGTCTATTCTTCCGAGTCGCCATTCATTTGAGGGCAAATTGTCATCCTTAATGACGACCAGATCGCCAACACGCAGATTTTCTGTGGGGACTTGCCACTTGTTGCGCTTGTGGAGCTCCTTAAGGTACTCATCCTTCCATCGAGTGCGGAATTGTTGATGGAGAGACTTTAAGTGCTGCCACCGGTTCAGAATGGACTTGGATTCGCCCTTTTCTTCAGGTTCCACTATGGATAAAAGAGGTCCACCAACAAGAAAGTGCCCTGGTGTCAACGCTAAGAGATCAGTTGGATCCTCGGACATGGGAGATAGCGGTCTGGAATTCAGACAAGCTTCGATTCTCGCTAGGAGGGTGGACAGCTCTTCAAAGGTGTACTTCCGTGTAGCGGTGGACTTGTAAAACAAGGTCTTGAAGCTCTTGACACCAGCTTCCCATAAGCCTCCCATATGGGGTGCCCCAGGAGGAATGAATTGCCAGGTGAGCTGCTGATGACTATACGCATCGGTCACAGACTCCTTAACGGCTTGCAGGAAGTTTCGGGAAAGCACGGTGGAGGCGCCGACGAAGGTCTTTTCATTGTCGGACTGGACTTGACGAGGACACCCTCTTCTAGAGACGAAACGAGCGAAAGCGGCAAGAAACTTTTTAGTCGTTAAGTCGGATGTAGTGTAGTATGCACTTATATCGAACATCTACGGTACCAAGAGTACTTGAAACAAACACACTGTAACACTTTGTTGCAGTGTTTATATAAACAAAAGGCTCGGTCAAAAACCTAAGTGGCCGAAACATGAGTCGATCGGCGCGCTCACAGAAAGTGCAAGTGTCAGCATTCTGTTGCACACGCCGGCCGGTCAGCCAAACTCAAGTACATACATTTACCCTCGCGCTCCAGCCAAAGATAGCATAATTAAATACACTTTATATACATAAGATATTCATAGCCGTCTCTCTGCCGCCCAACTGTAGGCAGCGCAGCTACGAGAATTAGGCTTACTTAGATCCTAAGGCAAATTGTAAAATCAGAGACAACTTGACGTTGGAAGCGCCATTAACGCTGCTCCTGGATACAAAAACTAAATAAATAAAGAATCTTAAAAAACTACCAAAAGATGTGTTCTCACTAAATGGATACGGAATAATAAAATTACCAACATAAGGAGTTTCTCACAACATGGCGTCCGTGACTTTGGTCCTAAAGGATCTGCACATGGATCTGGACTACGAAAAATAAGGCAACAACAGCAACAAAGGCAACAACAGCAACAACAAAGGCAACAACAGTAACAACAGCAAAAACGGCAACCACAACAGCTTACAAGAACAAGAGAAGAAACGCAGTGAGTAGAGTGTGATGTGTGCCAAAAGAAGTGGCGTGGTCAAAAGATTGACAGCCAGAAAGGCTCATCTACTGAAGCTGCTCAACAGCGGCAAAGCAATAAAGTGGAACGACTCGGTAAAAATACATGCCGAAGTTGAATACCTAAAAAATTTGCTATCAGAACGTAAGAATCAGACCACTGCCACAGCCACATCCACCTACCCTGTAATCCAAAATATTTCCAAAAATAAAAACACATTGCCTCCTCCAGAAAAAGTTGCCATCCCAAAGCTGAAGAAGACGTTCCCAGATGACTGCGAGGGACCACTGTGCTCCCCGTTCTGCGAGTACACCTGTGTAGCCAGCACCGGTGCCCCACCATGAAGTACACCTGTGCAGCCAGCACCGGTACCAAGGAAGTGTGAACCGACAGCGCTACCAAGAGCGCATAATTTTTTTTATCTTTGCACTGCGTTGCAAAAATTTTTTTAATTGCACTGCGATGCATATTTTTTCATTTATTTTATAAAAACAATTGTAAGAATTGAGCGACATAAAAGTTGCCCGATTAGAGTATGGCCTGAAAACCATACACAAAATAGGCAGGAAATTATATGTAAAATATAATAATAATTGGCCACAAACAAAAAAGTAAAATCAACATTAATAATATTAAACTAGTTGTTTATGAATAACATTAACAACATTTACGAATTGATTCAGAAATCTAAAGAATTTGACAGACCAAGATATATATTAAGAATACCAACCCCAAAGATGGGTTTAATAGATACAAAAACAGTGGATTCCACTGCAAATGTTATTAATAAGGTAGAGTCAAACCCCATAGACTAAGAATTAATTCATACATTGCTTATAATAATTGTTGTAATAATGTGCGCAAACTGTTTCTATAAACTTTATAAATTGCACAATAAATGTCTTAAGAAAAAATATATGAGCCAGGCAAATGATCTGGACAAAATTTAAACATTTTGGCACAAACAACATTAATATACAAATATTGCTGTATTGAAATTTTAAAAAATTAAAGAAAATGGAATAAAATACAAATAAATAAATAAAAATAAATTAATTAAAAATGGCTACTCTAAAAGCAATTGCAAACACATATGATAGGGACATCTATTTTAAAGAAAGAATTCTGCAATTAGTTGCACCAACTTCAGTAAGCATTTACGAGCTAGAAAACTTATATATTGAAACATTTAATTTAGATGCCTCTCCACTAATTCAGTGCACAAGCACCCAAAAGGCAATTGTCCTATCAACCATCCCAGGGGTACAGGTTAGATCAGTAGTAGACGAACACCCAATACTAGGTAGAACAATAGTGATGATGGTCTTCAAGAAATAATTCATCTCCACAATATAATGGAATGTAATGAATTATAAAGGCAGCTAAATAACATAAAAGTTGACTTTGACAAATCATATAAGTCACTTACTCAAAACAGGCCAATTCAAAAAAATACCATTAAAAAACATGTGGAAATTCTAGTAAAATTCTTTATTGAAGCACGAATATTAATATATGGCCAGAGGGAAAAATTAAATCAAGATCATTGGTCCCAAGTATCAAAATTTTTGATCAGACTACGATCTAATTTAATATCAATTAAACAAAAGTTTAAGTTGGACATATCAGTACCGACTATACTTAACACTTCCCTAGCAGTTGAAACTGGTGATGAACCGGAATCAACAAAACAAAAAAACTACAGAAACAAATCCTAAAATAGAAGATTTAAATAATCTTACTATTCCAGCTGTTTTAATGTCAGATCTGGATAATTCTACAGATTCTGATGATAGTTCAAGCATAATAGAAAATAAAATAGGAAACAATATCACAATGGCACAATCTAATATTGATTTTATTAATACAGCATCCAAGCTTATACCAGTTTTCGATGGTAAAGCTGAAACCTTAACAAGCTTTATTGATGCATTACAAATAATAGAATCAATAAAAGGCGAGCACGAACAATTAGCAGTTTCCGTATTAAAAACAAAGCTAAAAGGTGTCGCCAGAAATTTAATCGGAAATGAAACAACAGTAACAGAAGTCATTTCAAGATTAAAAAGCAACGTCAAAGGCGAAACTGTAGAAGTGTTGTCAGCAAAACTGATGAACCTACAGCAACGCAATAAAACTGCCAACCAGTACACACGAGAGGTTGAGCAGATGACGAAATCTTTAGAAGGTGCGTATATAACAGATGGCTTACCCCTAGAGTTAGCCAGAAGTTATTCCACTCAGCATGCAGTCAAAGCAATGACTAAAAATTGTACAATCGATAAGGTTAAACTTATCATGCAAGCTGGTACCTTCAATACTATGAATGATGCCATATCAAAATTTGTAAACAGTTGCACAGAATCAACCGGACAGCCAAACACCGTCCTATATTACAAAAATTACCCGCAGCGCGGCGGAAACCGCGGACGAGGAAATTACAGAGGTAACTTTCGTAGTCGTTATAATATTTACAACAATAATAGTACACAAAACAACTCTGGACGAAACCAATATAGAGGAAACAACAGAGGATGTGGCAACTCGAGTCGAGGCCACAACAATAATAATCAAAATAATATCCGAGTAACCAATAGTACATCGGGAAACTCACAAAACCCTTTAGATATTCAACAGTAGAAAATGCAAAGGTTCATACAGTTAATCTCAGTCAAAACATTTTTGTTTCATTCAATCATGTGGCTACAGGAAAAGAACTTGTCTTTTTAGTAGACACAGGTGCAGACATTTCAGTAGTTAAAGAAAATTATGATGTCTTTCATGACATACAAGATAATTATATTATAGACATAAGAGGAATAAGTCAAGAGGTAACCAAATCCAAGGGGTTAACTTCTATTGAGATACAGACCACTAAGTACATAATTCAACATGATTTTCATGTCGTGGATTTACATTTCGCTATCCCTTGTGATGGCATTTTAGGAATCGATTTTATAAGAAAATACAACTGTCAATTAGACTTCAAGTCATCTGAAGATTGGCTTATAATCAGACCCAATAACTTAAAATTTCCAATTTATGTTCCAATGACATACAGTTCTGGCAACAACTCAATACTTCTGCCAGCAAGATCCCAAGTTATTAGAAAAATTCAACTAAATTCAAAAGAAGACAGTGTATTGATTCCAAGTCAAGAAATTAAGCATGGTATTTATATAGCAAGTACCATAGCAACATCTAAAAACGCTTTCATAAGACTACTCAATACCACAAACAAAGATCAAGTAGTCAGTACAAATAATTTAGCTTATGAATCACTTTCGAACTACGATATAGTAAATCTCGAAAATAGAGAAAAGTCTGTATTATCTCAACTTTCAAAAAACTTTCCTCCACAATTCAAATCACAGCTTTCAAGTCTATGCACCAAATACAATGATATATTCGGATTGGAAATAAGCACAAATAATTTTTATAAACAAAAACTGAGATTGAAGGATGATGAACCAGTGTATATAAAAAATTACAGAAGCCCACACAGTCAGGTGAATGAAATACAGAAACAAGTCGGAAAATTGATCACCGACGGGATTGTTGAACCATCGGTATCTGAATATAATAGCCCATTGTTACTTGTTCCTAAAAAACCATCCCCAGGTTCAGAACAAAAGAAATGGCGATTAGTGATTGACTATCATCAAATTAATAAAAAATTACTGTCCGATAAATTCCCACTCCCAAGAATTGTTGATATTTTGGATCAACTGGGACGAGCAAAATATTTTTCATGCCTTGACTTAATGTCAGGACTTCATCAAATTGAACTCGAAAAAAGTTCAAGATATAACGTCATTTTCAACGAGCAATGGCTCGTATCGCTTCACGCGATTACCTTTCGGATTAAAAATAGCGCCTAATTCATTTCAAAGAATGATGACTATTGCATTCTCTGGATTAGAACCTTCACAAGCATTCCTTTATATGGATGACTTAATAGTTATAGGTTGTTCCGAGAAACATATGCTTAAAAACTTAACAGACGTTTTTGAGAAATGCAGGAAATACAATCTAAAGTTACATCCAGAAAAATGTTCGTTTTTTATGCATGAAGTGACCTTTCTAGGTCATAAATGCACAGATAAAGGAATACTTCCAGACGACAAGAAATATGACTTCATTATGAATTACCCTGCGCCGGACAATGCGGACAGCGCTAGACGATTTGTAGCATTTTGCAATTATTTTAGACGTTTCATAACAAATTTCGCCGAATATTCACGGCACATAACAAGATTATGTAAAAAGAATGTTCCTTTTGAATGGACAGTTTAATGCCAAAACGCATTCCAATATTTAAAAACAAAACTAATGGAACCTACTTTGCTACAATATCCCGATTTCAGCAAAGAATTTTGTATAATAACTGATGCAAGTAAACAAGCGTGTGGAGCGGTTTTAACTCAAAGCCATAACGGACTCCAACTTCCCATTGCATATGCATCAAGATCCTTCACTAAGGGAGAAAGTAATAAGTGCGCAACAGAGCAGGAATTAGCTGCAATTCACTGGGGAATATTAAATTTTCGACCATATATTTATGGAAATCACTTTACAATCAAAACAGATCACAGACCATTAATATATCTATTTTCAATGATAAATCCGAGTTCCAAACTGACACGTATGAGGCTAGAGTTAGAAGAGTATGATTTCACAGTTGAATACCTAAAGGGAAAAGACAATTATGTAGCTGATGCGTTATCAAGAATAACCATTAAAGATCTACAAAACATTACTGGAAATATAAGGAAAGTCACTACTAGATATCATAATAGACAGAAATTCCGCGCGGAAAACAAAAAAATAGAATTGCCTACGCAATCTATAGAGAAAGCTTCTAAGCCCAACGTATATGAAGTCATAAACAATGACGAAGTACGTAAAGTAGTGACCTTGCATGTAAAAGATATGCTGTGTTTATTTAAACATGGTAGGAAAATTACTGCAAGATATGATGTTAGCGATTTATATACCAATGGAATCCTAGACTTAGGTCAATTTTTCCAAAGGCTTGAAATGCAAGCCGGTATAAACAAAATCAGCCAACTCAAAATGGCACCGTGGGAAAATATCTTTGAACATATATCAATAGATAATTTTAAACAAATGGGCAACAAGATATTGAATACCTTAAGAGTAGCGCTACTCAACCCGGTGACCCTTATAGAAAAACAAAACTAGAAAGAAGCAATACTGTCTAAATTACATGATGATCCAATACAAGGAGGTCATACTGGTATTACAAAAACCTTGGCCAAGGTCAAAAGACATTATTTTTGGAAAGGTATGACTCGAGATATTACTGAATACATAAGAAAATGTCAGAAATGCCAAAAAGCTAAAATAACTAAGCACAATAAGACTCCATTGATAATAACTGATACGCCTATAAATGCTTTTGACAGAGTGATAGTGGACACTATTGGTCCATTACCGAAATCAGAAAATGGCAATGAGTATGCAATCACTCTAATATGTGACCTGACTAAATATTTAGTTGCCATACCAGTTCCAAATAAAAACGCGAACACTGTCGCTAAAGCAATTTTTGAATCATTTATTCTGAAGTACGGTCCAATGAAGACGTTCATTACGGACATGGGTACAGAATATAAGAATTCCATTATAAATGACTTGAGCAAATACTTAAAAATTAAAAATATAACATCTACGGCACACCACCACCAGACAGTAGGAACAATAGAACGAAGTCATAGAACTTTCAATGAATACATACGCTCATATATATCGGTTGATAAAACTGATTGGGACGTATGGCTTCAATATTTTGTTTTTTGTTTCAACACGACCCCTTCAATGGCACATAATTATTGCCCATACGAGCTAGTATTTGGTAAAACAAATAATTTACCAAAACAATTTAATAGTATAGAAAATATAGAACCTATATATAATATAGATGACTATGCTAAGGAAAGTAAATATAGATTAGAAGTAGCATACAAAAGAGCTAGAATAATGATAGAAAAAAATAAGGAAAATAATAAGATACTATATGATCAGAAAATAAACAACATAGATATATCAGTAGCTGATCAAGTCCTTTTAAGAAATGAAACAGGTCATAAGTTAGATTATCAATATACCGGTCCGTATAAAGTAACGGATATAGGAGAAAGAAATAACATTATAATAACGAATAATAAGAACAAAAAACAAACAGTTCATAAGGATAGATTAAAAACGTTTATTTCATAATTGCATTTAGCATGGCCATGCTTTAGAAATACTTATTCTTTAAATATAAATATTATTCCCAATTCCATTCTCTTTGTATTAAAAAAAAAAATAATAATAATTATTCCTTTAAGTAAAATATACTAATAAAATAACTTCATAATATTACGTTATTTTTCAAAAGGAGGGAGATGTATTATGCACTTATATCGAATATCTACTGTACCAAGAGTACTTGAATCAAACACACTGTAACACTTTGTTGCAGTGTTTATATAAACAAAAGGCTCGGTCAAAAACCTAAGTGGCCGAAACATGAGTCGATCGGCGCGCTCACAGAAAGTGCAAGTGTCAGCATTCTGTTGCACACGCCGGCCGGTCAGCCAAACTCAAGTACATACAAATTATAACAAAAGTTATTTCATTATATTTGATTTGATTTATTGGTAACCCGTTTGGGCAGCTTGAGCTCTGTTTAGAAACTAAAAGTACAATTTGAAAAGAGACTGCAGCTCGCCACTCCATCGTCCGGCTAAGATGCTGATGCCGCACTTTTGGGCAGCCGCTGCTGGCGGCCCGCAACTCCGTTGCTGGCCGAACTTTGTTGACGCTGCGCCTCGTGACCGTGATCACTCAGCGCTTGCATGGGCCGGATCGGATTTCGCCGGCTGGATTCCCGCTTACGCGTGCATCCGGTGCTGGCCCAAGATCGATGACCGTAGTCGGGTTAACTCCTCCCAGTTTTAAGTTAAGGCCGCCCTCGGTCTTTCCAAGTATGTCAGCCAGCAGCTTGCTTCGGTTCTTCTTGTCATTTCGGCGACGGATAAGGAGGAACAGGGCAAAGCATCCTAATAGTAGGGCAGTGGTAGCCCCACAGCTGAAGACGGAGCCATATGTAATTTGGCCTCCAAGATCGCCGATTCGCTGCAGATTGCGCTGACTTAACTCGTGCAGAAACGGTAGACTGAGGAGTTGGTGGTGCTCAGTAATGTTGATTCTAGCCATGGCTGGCACTGCTGGTGCTTTCCTTAGAACCCCATGATGATTGATGTATGGGGTACCATTCAAGCTTATTTGGTCGTCGAAGGTTACAAGGAACGTGCCGGCAATGTTTTGATGAGTGCTGCCGCTTGTTATGTTTGCAGCAGCGTCGTTGATGATTAGCATGCCTTCGTCCACCATAACCACGGTCTGGAGATGGCTGGATTTTGTGTCGCAGTGAGCGAGAGCGCCGGTCATCAGCTGTTGAGCGCATGTTGAACTCTCCAAAGTTTTGCAGAAGGTTGTTCCCACGGCTATGTCGCAGTTAGAGACGGCCAAAATTCGCTCCCCGCAGTCGGCTATAGTGTTGTGTTGATCTAAATCTAATATTACGTTATTGTGCTGAACGGGATAAATCATTAATTTTTTGCAAACTACTTTCGGTTTTGGGAACTTAACTAGAAAATACAAAAGGTTATTATTTTGAAATATTTTTACTTTAGACACCGCCAGCACATCAGCCACACTGACATTTGTAAGGTGTTCATTCGTTATCTCTTTCACATCAATGTTATCTAAAATAACCGGACTTAACAGATTTACTTTAGCTAGAGTTATGGATGTTATTAAGTTTTCCAATTCAGTTATTACTGCTCTATTTTTTGCAAGAACTGTCTCGTACAGGTGGTCGGAGTCTATCTTATCTGACTTGCTAATGGAATTTACTTGCTGGGACAGAAGATTAAATTGGGTTTGAATCTTGCTATTGATGTCTATCTGATTATTTTCAGCCTGTATTAACTGCAATTGTCTGAATTTTATTTGTTCCCAGTCTTCAAAGTCTGGAGTCCCTGCTATTACCTTTAATGCGGATCCTAACATGTTAATACTACGACCCTGTCTATGGTGTATTTTAATTGTGTCTACTAGTGTACGAATTTTTTCGACGTCGGAGAGTACTACTAGTTCCATATGTTTTCTTGGGAACTTCGTCGTTAATGATGATGTTTCGTCCGCATAAGTCTCGTAAAATGTTATATTAGCTGTGTGTCCAAGGTATCCGTACTCGTCCCAGATAGTTACCTCCCCGTCGGTCACCGGTATGTAATCAGCGTGTGAATAGTCACTAAGTCGGAATGTCGCGTTCGTGGTCAGTATTGTCAGGAGGAATATGGCGACGTGGTTTTGCCTAAAAGGAACAAAAGGAAAATGGTTAATACTAGTTTATCTTAGGTTGTCCTTATGGACCACTCTCCCTTTTATTAAAACCGTTGTCCCCAGGTCCGCCTCAACGGTTTCCTCGGAACAAAGTGGTGATAATTTGTTTCCTAGCCGTTTATTTGTTTTTAACCAAACTCTATCCCCTGCTTGAAATTTTTTGTAAACCCTGTCTTTGTTTACGTGGTCTAGGGTCTTATCCTGAGCTTTCTGTATTTTTTCTCTGATTTCTATTTCAAGTTCGTTGGGGGTTGAATGAATAATTTCGACAGGTTTTTTACCTGTTACGGAATGAATTGTTTTGTTATATTCTATGGTTGCTAATAGCACAATGTCGATGGTATCGTCAAGTTTTCTGTCTATTTTAAGGCAACGAGCTATCTCGGCTAACGTACTATGAAAACGTTCTACCGTTCCGTTTGACGTGCTATGCAAGGGGGGGGAATTTGCAATACTAATTCCAAAGTTTCCTGTTAAGATTGATTTTATAGTCTCTGAATTAAGAGAGCGTTCGTTGTCGCAGTATAAGGTCTTTATTTTTGGAAACAGATTGACAAGTTGGAGTAAAGGTGTTTTAATGTCTATAATTGCTCGCGAGCCTATGGGTTGAACGGAGGCAAACTTAGAGAACTTATCCACAGCGGTTAAAAAATATTTTCCGTCTGTAGAAAAAATGTCGACATGTAAAATTTCTCCTACGTAGGTTGGTACGGGTGTTTTAGCAATAGTCTGTTTTTCGGGATGGCGATTGTATTTCCCTTTCGAGCATACTCTGCAATTCGTTACTACTTCGGTAACAATTCTTGTCATTTTGGGAAAGAAGTAGTCCAAAAGTATTTGTTTAACGTTTTCTTGAGCAGCGCGATGCGCTCTGTTGTGTTCAGTTACAGCTATTTCGAGTTGCTCTGATTTATCGGTTACATCAATTACAAGAGATTTTGAAAATCTAAAGACTGTCGAGGGGAATTCCTGAATCAAAGCGTGTTGAATAAATGCAAGAACGGGGAGTTCGCAATGTATTGCGTTGACGACTTCTGGCTTCACAACATCTCTTAGAAGATGTAGTAGAGAGTCCTTGTCCCTGAACTGGATAATATGTCTCATTTTATTTTGGAACAGAACATAGTTTTTGGTTGCTGGATGCAGCGATTCTTCAATCACAATTTGGTTTGCGAAGCAATTTATCGGTCTGTCCGTTGTTTCAATTGTATAAGTCAGGGACTCTTCACTGTGAATAGTGGCGGCGTCAGAGTCACCACTATCTTCAAGCGCGTTTACATTTTGACGGGAAAGAGCATCCGCCACTTGATTCTGTTTGCCAGGGGTATAAACGACGGTGGCATTGTGCTCGTCGACAAACGCCTTCCAACGTATTATTTTGTCGTTTGTGTTTTTTGGTGATACAGCTGATGTCAGGGGCTTGTGATCTGTGTAGATCGTCAAATTTTTTACCCCATATAAATAGTTTCTCAAACTCTTTAGTGCCCATACTATGGCTAAGAGTTCCTTTACATTTGCCGCCAGGTGCTCTTCGTCATTGCGAATTGCGCGCGAAATCATTGTAATAGGCCGTTTACCTTGGGATAATACGGCTCCTATGCCGTGCTGTGAGGCATCTGTAGTTAGGTCAAAGGGTTTACTAAAATCGGGATACATGAGGGTTACTTCCTCCGATGCTAAAATATTTTTCAGTCGTTCAAAGGCCTCTTTTTGGGCTTGATTTAAATTTATCTCAATTTTTCTGGACTGATTTGCACCTACTTTACCATTGTCGCCCTTTAGAATATTTGTGAGCGGACGAGCGATGGTAGCAAACCCTTTTATAAAACATCTGTAATAACTAGCTAGCCCTAAAAAGGATCTAAGATTAAATAATGTTTTTGGGGGCAAAAAGTTCTTTATGGCTTGTACTTTTTCCGGGGAAGTTTTGATCCCCCCTCGCGATACTACAAATCCAAGATATTCCACGCTTTCTTTAAAAAATTTGGATTTTTCCTGGGACAAGCGCATACCTGCGGTGCATAAACGACATAGGATATCATCAACATGTTTTATGTGGTCCTCCTTTGTTTCGGAAAAAATGATCACGTCATCTATGTAAACGTAACAAATTTTCCCTATGACGTCCCTTAGAACGTCATCAATAGCTCTCTGAAAGATACTAGGGGCGTTTTTTAGCCCAAAAGGCAGTCTGCAGAACTCATACTTTCCATTGTTTACTGAAAAAGCTGTTTTCTTTCTATCTTTTTCCGCCAGCTCTATCTGGTGGAATCCCGATTTTAAGTCCAACGTTGTGAAGTATTGGGCCTTTCCTAAATTTGACAGTATTATCGATATGTTAGGAATCGGGTACTTATCATCCTCGGTTTTTTTATTTAGTTTCCTAAAGTCAATAACCAGCCTCTTTTTTTTGTGGCCATCCTTGTCAACACCTTTTTTATCTACAACCCAGATGGGATTATTGTAGGGTGATTTTGACGGTCGAATAATGCCATCAGCAAGAAGTTGTTTAACTTCCTTGTTGACGAAATCCGATACACCTTGAGGGTAGGGGTACATTTTTGAATAAATGGGTTCTTCATCCGTTGGGATTGTAGCAACCGTGTTTATATTATAAGGCAGGGACTCGTTCGGGTGCGCAAATGCGTTTGATCTAAATTTGATCATTTTCTGAAAAGAATTTTTAATGACCATTGGTACGTCTTTATCATCAATTTTTACAAAATTTACATCTTTAAATTCAGCGAATTGAAGGGCCTCTATACCGCTTTCGTATTCTATAATATTTTTTACTAAATTTATTTTAGCATTTACCTCCTTTAGGAAGTCCAGACCCACAATACCATCAAATTCCTTTAGGCAATTTAAGATAAAGAAGGTGGTTTTTTTATTAAAAAGATGAATAAAGCATTTTTGTCTTACGAATGTTCCACCATGAATGGAGTTTACTGTAAAGGTCTTCTCAACCGGCATTATATATTTTAACTCCGTTAGGGGCTGAATATAATTTTTTGAGGCGCCGGTATCTATTAAGAACCTTAAAGTACGCCCTGCTATCGTACGAGTTATGTACGGAAGCAGGGACTTACCCCTAAAAAATTACAGTATTCCAGGTCTGAAGTCTCATCGTCAATAGCTGAGGCTTCCGTTCTTGCATAATTCTCATATTCAATATCTTCGCTTTGCTCGGTAAGGTTTAGTTTCTGAGTTCTCATTGAGACATCCTCATAAACCTTTTTGTTGTTCGCTTGCAACTTTGACCGGGAAGTAGGGTCTACTTCCATGGCCTCGGGCATTTGGTATTGATTCTTTTGACCAAACGGTCTTTGTTTAGAACTACCGGGATCCCTGTACTTATAAGCCTGGTCTTGCCCAGACTTAACGTAGTGCGGATTTTTCTGTCCGTTGCCCGTTTTCTGGCTGTGTTGACTGCCAGTTTTTTGGGGCTTTTCTTTGTCGCTAGCGAATTTAGCCAAGCTTGCGGCGTAGGCGCACCTGTCATTAGCCGCTTCCGCTTCTTGTGCGAGTGCTAATGCGGAAGGCATATCTTTAGGTTGGGCTGGGAATACTGCAAGTCTCAAGGGCTTTCTTAACCCGGAGACAAAGGTGTGGAGAGCGTCGCTCCTAAACTTGTGGTTCAACACGGCAGCCGCGGAAGGCTCGTGTGACATCAGTGTTTTGTTTGTAAGAAGCGTTAGCTTCTTTTCTATTTCGTCATAATACCTATTAAGAGAAAGTTCGCCTTGTCTCATGGTATCTAATTCCTGCTGAATTACGCGTACCGGCGTTTTGTCGGCATATGTGAAGTCAAGACGCGCTACAATGGCGTCGAAATTCAAAACTGTGTTAAATGAGGCTAGCACGGCATCTGCATTGCCCCTTACCTTGTTCCTTATAATTGCAACCGCTTGGTAGTGCCTGGAACTGCCATTAAAAGGCTTAAAAACAGTGTATGCAGCGTTTGCCGCTTGTCTCCAAGAGACATAATTCTCCTGTTTCCCGTCGAATTCGGGAATGGATTTGACAATATCTAAAGGCTCTTCGCACTTTATATTATTGTCGATGCTTATGGCCTCATAGGCCTTGACTTCCGTATTTGTTAAAGAAATAGAACCTATTTTACCCTCTAACTCTTGGAATTTTTGTTCAAGAGCCTGGGCCTGTGTAGTCAACGCTGCCTGAACTGCGGCGCGTACGATTTCGGAAATATCGCTATTCGACATACTGATACTGTTCCCAATATACCCTGCGGTTTCGTTAGTTTGTAATTTCTCAATTCTGAGGTTCCTATAACTTTCTAAAAGTTCTTCGTCACTACTGTCTGTATTTTTTTCGCCTCTATAGTTCATTTAATTTTACTTAGAATAATCCCTGAACTGGAAAAATCTTTCTTGTTTTTTTTTTTTTTTTTTTTTTTTTTTTGTTTGATTCACTAAAGAGATAATAAACAATCGCCTTACTTACATTTTGTCCAGTGGAAACACAATATATTTTTTTAAATAATAAAAAAAACTGTATTGTTCTCCTGCGGGGGCGAAACGTTGAATTCAGTTGTTGAATATTCGCTGCTTCTTTATCCTCCAGTAGTTTGTTTTGAAATTTCGATGTATTTGCAGTTTATATTTTATTTCACTCGAAAAAAAAAATTTCTGCTTTAAAGGATTTGGTTCCGCATCAATTGCTTTGGAGCTCTCCAAGAATATTATTTTGTAAACTAGTCTTATTGTTTTCACTTTTCTCCTTCTTATTTGTTGATTTTACTTCTTTGCAATATTTTCTATATTTTGCACATATAAAAAAATCATTTCTGCATATAAAAAAATTATTCAGCTAATTTTCTTCAAGACGATCGCGTTTATTATTTCTATTAAACAACTTTAAACGGTTTATTCTCCACGAACAATTTTCTATATTTTGCACAGAAAAAATATTCTTGCACATCAACAAAAATTATTGAATTATTTATCTTCAAAACGATTGCGTTTATTTCTTTTAAACGACTTTAAACGGATTTTTCTCCACGAATTCGTTTTTTTTAATTCGGAGTCGCGGAACTTTCCACGGTTGAGCGCCAATTATAACAAAAGTTATTTCATTATATTTGATTTGATTTATTGGTAACCCGTTTGGGCAGCTTGAGCTCTGTTTAGAAACTAAAAGTACAATTTGAAAAGAGACTGCAGCTCGCCACTCCATCGTCCGGCTAAGATGCTGATGCCGCACTTTTGGGCAGCCGCTGCTGGCGGCCCGCAACTCCGTTGCTGGCCGAACTTTGTTGACGCTGCGCCTCGTGACCGTGATCACTCAGCGCTTGCATGGGCCGGATCGGATTTCGCCGGCTGGATTCCCGCTTACGCGTGCATCCGGTGCTGGCCCAAGATCGATGACCGTAGTCGGGTTAACTTACATTTACCCTCGCGCTCCAGCCAAAGATAGCATAATTAAATACACTTTATATACATAAGATATACATAGCCGTCTCTCTGCCGCCCAACTGTAAGCAGCGCAGCTACGAGAATTAGGCTTACTTAGATCCTAAGGCAAATTGTAAAATCAGAGACAACTTGACGTTGGAAGCGCCATTAACGCTGCTCCTGGATACAAAAACTAAATAAATAAAGAATCTTAAAAAACTACCAAAAGATGTGTTCTCACTAAATGGATACGGAATAATAAAATTACCAACACAAGGAGTTTCTCACAACAGTAGGCTCTAGATGGATGGCCTTTGTAGAAAAACAAACGAAAACCAACACATACCCTTTCGTAATGAGACAAGCTCTTCCGGTATAAATAAATTTTACGGAGTAAATACCGAAAAAAATACTAAAAAGTTTGATGGTAAATAAAACACAATGACCAAAAAAAATTTTCACGTCGGTTGGTGTAATTTTTATTTTATTATTTTTGACCGGATGGCCGACTGAAAACTTTAATTAGTCGGAACGGGATGGTGGAGTTAAAAATTATATGTGAATGTATGTAGATATTTGTATGTATGTAGATATTTGTATGGATGTAGATATTTGTATGGATGTAGATATTTGTATGGATGTAGATAATTGTATGGATGTAGATATTTGTATGGATGTAGATATTTGTATGTATGTAGATATTTGTATGCATGTAATTTTCGCCGGTTTTAAATTTATTAAATAGTTATTGCCGGCGGGGTATGTGTTGTAGTGGACGTTTTCGATTTATTTGTATGTGGACTGTATTTGGAAAAACGAAAAAATATGTGCAAGTACTTTAGCGGCTGCGGATATAGAGTGAGAAAATCTTGGAAAGTTTTGGGGGCCTGAATTGGCAGAACACTGGAAATTAAATAATTTTCACTGTATGCTTGGCTTGTATTTGCAAAATATTTTTTCAAAGCTTGGAATATTTTTGTATGTATGTATGTATGTATGGATGAGCGGCCAAATGCAATTAAAAAAGGATTCGGAAAAAATTGGCAATATGGCCGCACGTTGCAAAAGGAAAATCTAAGAAAAAAATGGCGAAGTAATTTATTAATTGTTGTTGTCGGATTTAATCGGACTTGGATTTTTGACAAATCGTACAGAAAGTCAAACGAATTATATTTTCGAGTGGCTGACTGCAGACCGGCAATTAATGAGACGAAAAAGCTTTACTTATCTTATCGGGTCGAATGGACCAAAATGTACGGCGGGGGGTAGCGGGGTACGGCGCTGGTGGAATGGCGTGGGAGGCGACGGCGGGAAACTGGCGGCGTCGGCGGGCTGCTGCGGTGGGCTTCGGCGTAGGGCTGCTGGTGCGGCTGACGGGCGTTGGATGCGGCGATCTGCTTGTGGTCGCTGTAGGGGAGAAAACACACGCTGCGCGAAGTGCCCCTTAACCGAAAAGAAGTTACGCACAAAAGTTAACTGGTAATAGTAGGCGGGGGTGCGACCGTGGTTTATTTCTATTGAACTCCAAAATCGAACTAACTAAGTCTAAGCTCCGCTCTGCGCTTCAAAGCGCAGCGGAGACTTCATGGAGGGAGCTAGGAACAGCGCAAGAGCGGGAGCGCGAGAGAGCGGGAGAGCGGTAGAGCGGTAGAGCGGTGCTGCTGGATAGCGGGGCCGGTCCAGATTCGCCGGACAGTGGGCCTGAACATTCCGCCCCCCTTGCAATCGCTAGCGTTGCAAAAAATAAAGGAGACGGAACTTCGGCCAGTCGCCTACGCCTCAAGCCTGCGTAAAGGCGACGGAGAGGATTCACCCGAACACCGTCTTCTGGGCTACTGGCAGTCCCTCGTCGACCATGTGGAAGCCCGGCTGTATCACCTTCGGGTAGACGTCCGCGCCCAGGATCAATGAAATAGTGGCTGGCCGGTGGAAACGCTCATCCGCGAGCGGTAGCTCCTTAAATTTCTGGACGACGCTCTCACTGAGCGCACGGATGGGGGTGCGGATGCGCACGTTCGGCTCGATCTTGAGGACCACCTCCAGCTTGATGGCCTCGTCGACCTTCGAACGAATCGTCGCCGTGCATATGCTCTCATCGCCCACGTTTGTTGTCGGCAAACGAAACGCGGCGGCCAGGGATGCATCGATGGAGCTTGTCGGGGTGCACGGATCGATGAGTGCGGCGGTGTCGAACGTCTTCTCTCCGGTCTCGACGATCACCAAAGCAGTCGGGAGGACATTGACGCTATGACTCTGGAGAAGTGCGGCGAGCGACGGAGCTGGTGTCGAGGATGCTGAGCACGGTGGAAGGGCAGGCGTTTGGCGAGTTGGCGGATCTTGCCGGCGCGAACGCTGCGGAGAAGCGGGCTGTTGCTTGAAGCCGGACTTTTTCCGGGAAACAAGGTCGTGCATGTGCAGCAACGTGTGATGGTTCCGGTTGCACGTTCTGCACCGGTCGCCATTTTCCTGTTTAGAGTGTGGATAAGGAAAAAACAAACAGGGCTGATAACAATGACGTGGATAATGGCTACGGACTAGGGTGTGTAAGAAATGCGGCTCGTTACGAGGTAGTTTTGGGCGGCTCTCTTGGAAGAAGAACCACCTTGGTCACTGGACGTTTGACAATGCCGCGAGTCGTACGAGTGTCGACTACGCGGACATTGCCATCGGCTCCCGGAAAAACGGAGTCTATTCTTCCGAGTCGCCACTCATTTGAGGGCAAATTGTCATCCTTAATGACGACCAGATCGCCGACACGCAGATTTTCTGTGGGGACTTGCCACTTGTTGCGCTTGTGGAGCTCCTTAAGGTACTCATCCTTCCATCGAGTGCGGAATTGTTGATGGAGAAACTTTAAGTGCTGCCACCGGTTCAGAATGGACTTGGATTCGCCCTTTACTTCAGGTTCCACTATGGATAGAAGAGGTCCACCAACAAGAAAGTGCCCTGGTGTCAACGCTAAGAGATCAGTTGGATCCTCGGACATGGGAGATAGCGGTCTGGAATTCAGACAAGCTTCGATTTTTGCTAGGAGGGTGGACAGCTCTTCAAAGGTGTACTTCCGTGTAGCGGTGGACTTGTAAAACAAGGTCTTGAAGCTCTTGACACCAGCTTCCCATAGGCCTCCCATATGGGGTGCCCCAGGAGGAATGAATTGCCAGGTGAGCTGCTGATGACTATACGCATCGGTCACAGACTCCTTAACGGCTTGCAAGAAGTCTCGGGAAAGCACGGTGGAGGCGCCGACGAAGGTCTTTCCATTGTCGGACTGGACTTGGCAAGGACACCCTCTTCTAGAGACGAAACGAGCGAAAGCGGCAAGAAACTTTTCAGTCGTTAAGTCGGATGTAGGCTCTAGATGGATGGTCTTTGTAGAAAAACAAACGAAAACCAACACGTACCCTTTCGTAATGAGACAAGCTCTTCCGGTATAATTTTTTATATCAAACGGACCGGCGTAGTCCATCCCTGTGTACGTGAACGGACAGGAAAAAGACACTCGCTCTTTCGGAAAACTTCCCATCACCTGGACTTGCTATCTCTTTTTGTGGATAACGCAGACCTTGCAGGAGTTAACCACTGCCTTCACCAAGTTTTTTATTCTCGGAACCCAGTATCTGGACCGAGTGAGACGCACCACTAACTGGTTACCACCATGTTACGTAATGAGATGCGTGAATTTTACCAGAAGCCGCGAGAGTGCACATTCGTACGGCAGGATTATCGAATGTCGTTCATCATACCGCAAACTGTCGGAGGCCGTTACGCGGCCGCATGCCCTGTTTACCCCTTTCTTATCTAGAAAGGGGTTCAGGGAGAGAATCGAACTTGCCGCGGACACAGGACGCTTCTGACTCAAGCAGCGGTATTCTTCAGGAAAATACCTGCGCTGAGTGCAAATTGTCATGAGTTCTTCCATCGGAAATATCGCCACTTCAGGATCTGGATAGTTAGATCGGACTGTAAGACTGGGCCAGCATGAAGGATTTAAACTGACCCCATTCCTGAAGGGCTGGAAGCATTGAAAACCACTCGTAACTTGGTGGTTGTACTTTCCGGCTTGAGCACGGCATGATGCGGAAGGCAATAACTGGCAGAATTATGGGTAGGACCTACTTCTTTCATGTGATGGAGGTCGAGATACTCTTGAATCACGGAGTCGTATTTGGCTTTCAGCTGACTGTCCCTCTTTAGGCGTTGCTCGGTTCTTAGAAACTGCGACAACGCGGAGGATCTGGAGTGACCGAGGGCGGATTTTACGTTTTGGGGATCACGAAACGGAAGACTTACGACATACCTGCCGTTATCGTCTCTCGTAGTCGTTCGGAGAAAATTTTCCTCACATGTCAAATCGGAAGATTTTGTCACTTTTACTGGCAGATCCTCCACCTCCCAAAATTTGGTGAGAAGCCTATTCAGGGACATGTCAACCGTATGGGAGATTCGTGTGGAAAAACGGAAATCTGATTTTCCCTTGGAGCAGGAACGGGACCTGTTAGGATCCACCCGAAAATGGTTTCTTGACCGAGGAGAGAGCCAAAAATGTTCGGCCGGGTGCCGCTTGGGAGAATGGATGGCAGTATGATGGCCCCGACCAGAATATCTATCTGTGCGCTCTCGTAGAACTTTGGATCCGCTAGTGACAGTTCGGGAAGATCCCGTAGAAACTGTTGTGGAATCGGACAAAATGGAAAGTTTCCAGCTAATTGAAGATGAACATAGGCCGTCGTGTTTATTTGCAAGCCAGGCCTGGTCGGAGAACGGATGGTAAACTGACAGAGCTTTTTGGATTCAGCGGATACTGTCTGGTTTAAGCCTGATACTTGGGCTCGGATTTACCTGGTGAGGCAACTTTATTAATTTGAACAGCCGCTCAGAAATGAAGGTTGCCTCTGATCCTGAATCTATCAAGGCACGAGCTTTAAAATTCGACCCCAGGTGACATATGTCAATTATGGCGGTGCCCAGCAAGACGGATCTATACCCCGTCGCGAAGTAATTTTGGACTGTGGAGTCCATGGACCCGGAAGCGGTGGCAACTGGCGTATTTGGTCTTGACCTGGGTCTCGGGGAGGGATTTGAAGGCGATTGGGAGGAGTTGCCTCTGTGCAGTAAGGTGTGATGGCGGCCGCGGCACGTAAAGCAGCTATGAGTGCTTTAACAATCACGCAGCTGATGCCCTCGTGCAAAGCAGTTCAGACACAGCTGCTTCCTCTTTATATATGCCGACCGCTCGTCTACCGTCATCTGGAGAAACCGTGCACATGTGCGGACAGGATGGTATTATGGTTGGGATCAAGTTTGGTATATTTTTGCTGGTATTTTTTGCGTTTGGATAAATTGAGGGGGAAAAATACCAACTATGTGTTAATATATAGTCCCCGGTGGAGTAATTGTAATATTTCGCCTTTACTTACACTTCTGAATGAAGAAAAAATACCAAATTATGCCAATAAGTTGTTGGCCGGAGGATGCGATCGGTTGATTATTTAATATTGGAGTATTGCTTTAATTTAATTTAATATTCCGAGGGAAAAATTCTAAATATATACCAAAAAAATTGGTGGACGGAGGATGCTATGCATGCGGAGGAGTGCTGGTATTTTTCTCGTTTAAATAAAATAAATTTTACGGAGTAAATACCAAATACCGAAAAAAAATACTAAAAAGTTTGATGGTAAATAAAACACAATGACCAAAAAATTTTCACGTCGGTTGGTGTAATTTTTATTTCATTATTTTTGACCGGATGGCCGACGGAAAACTTTAATTGGTCGGAACGGGATGGTGGAGTTAAAAATTATATGTGAATATATGTAGATATTTGTATGTATGTAGATATTTGTATGGATGTAGATATTTGTATGGATATTGATATTTGTATGGATGTAGATATTTGTATGTATGTAGATATTTGTATGTATGCAGATATTTGTATGTATGTAATTTTCGCCGGTTTTAAATTTATTAAATAATTATTGCCGGCGGGGTATGTGTTGTTGTGGACGTTTTCGATTTATTTGTATGTGGACTGTATTTGGAAAAACGAAAAAATATGTGCAAGTACTTTAGCGGCTGCGGATATACAGTGAGAAAATCTTGGAAAGTTTTGGGGGCCTGAATTGGCAGAACACTGGAAATTAAATAATTCTCACTGTATGCTTGGCTTGTATTTGCACAATATTTTTTCAAAGCTTGGAATATTTTTTCTCGATTTTATACAAGTGTATGTGTGTATGGATGAGCGGCCAAATGCAATTAAAAAAGGAGTCGGAAAAAATTGGCAATATGGTCGGACGTTGCAAAAGGAAAATCGAAGAAAAAAATGGCGAAGTAATTTATTAATTGCCGTTGTCGGATTTAATCGGACTTGGATTTTGGACAAATCTTACAGAAAGTCAAACGAATTATATTTTCGAGTGGCTGACTGCAGACCGGCAATTAATGAGACGAAAAGCTTTACTTATCTTATCCGGCTCGAAGGACCAAAATGTACGCCGGGGGGTAGCAAGGTACCGTGGTGGCGTTGATGGAATGGCGTGGGAGGCGACGGCGGGAAACCGGCGGCGTCGGCGGGCTGCTGCGCTGGGCTTCGGCGGTTTGCTGATGGCGCGGTTTGCTGCTGGTGCGGCGGAAGCTGTAGGGGAGAAACCACTCGAAACGCGTATTTGCCCCTTGATCGAAAAGAATGTACGCACAAAGTTAACTGGTAAAAAGTAGGCCGCGGTTTATTTCTCTTTGAACTCCAAAATCGAACTAACTAAGTCTAAGCTCCGCTCTGCGCTCCAAAGCGCAGCGGAGACTTCATGGAGGGAGCTAGGAACAGCGCAGGAGAGCTGGAGCGCGAGAGAGCGGGAGAGCGGTAGAGCGGTGCAGCTGGATAGCGGGGCCGGTCCAGATTCGCCGGACAGTGGGCCTGAACATGGTCAAAGGGACTCGCATTTCGAAATATCATACATTTATGCGCTTTTGGAATGATTATGCTGTTATCTATTTAACTTTAAGGGTAGTCAACATTTTGACGTTTTGATGTCATTGACTTAAATTTTAAGCTTTAATAGTCCATAACTTGATCAAAAGGAATCGGATTTCCAAATTGAATACCTATATGGGCTTGTGGAACAATTATGCTTGTTTACGTCAAAAAGGGCGTTTAATTTCAGGAGGCAGTGTCGAGCGGCAGTTTTTATGCAGATGTCTTCATCTCGCCCGCTCGCACTGCCGTCCGCTCTCCCTCTCCATCTCTGCCCTAAGTCTCCGCTCCGCTCTGGAGCGCCTAAGTTAAGTTAGGCTTAGTGAGTTCTTATTTCCAAGTTTACGAATAAATACCTATGCCCGTCGCGCGAAAAACCCCAAACTACACCCGTGTTTTTTTGCGTACCCTCCGTTCCTGGGACTTTATCTATTTCAGCGATCAAGCCACCCCGCCCCAACATTTTGGTCCAGTCGAAGCCGGATTTTAAAATCTTTGGATTTTACTCTCCTGGAGTTTCCTTTTATTTTTCCCAGCAGGGTTGAACCGCTCCAGATAAGTTCCACTTACTATATTTTGCCGGTCATACAGCCAGTTTTTCGAATCTTATTTCGACTAACTTTCTGTTTGATATACTGTCTAAATCCAAAAGTGATTAATCCGACGCAACGGCAATAAATATATGCATTTCAATTCCGTTATTTGTGCCCGACAATATTCCAGTTTCCTTTGCCCACAATTGTACAGTTGAAACAATTCCAGTAAATATTTCAGTGCTACTATTTAACTAAAATAATTCTCAAATATATTTTCAATTCCAATTGTGTGTAAAATATAACTCAGCCACAAAAAAATTTTCGATCATAAAATTGTTGCTTAAGATTTGCACTCCTTATTTTTTACTGTGTTCCAGCTGCGTGTGTATATTTACATAAATATTCTAGTACAGTCCACTCTAACTACTCTTTCTAATACAGTCCACTCCAACTACTTTTCTCGACCTACAAATACTGCTAAATTATTATTAAAATTAAAAACAAAGTTACAATATCCACAAATTTACTCAGCAAATCGTCGCAATTTAGTTGTGCAGGTGACAAGCAAACGCATCGACAAACAAACATAAGCGAAGTCTTTACAATTCCCGCAGCGTTATTTCCCTATTCGCACCCCACATATGTACAGTGTACATATACATATACGTATATCGATATTTTTGCTAGTGCACAGTGGGTCAAGGGCTCACAATAATTGTTCCTTTCAAACAAACAAAATTAAAGTCCGTAATTCTTTACATCCGATATAACCATCCGATATAACAAATATTTATTGACTTTGCATATCCGACAGTGTGACCGTATATATTTACAATCTTGATTGGTTCCTAAATTCCAATTGGATTCTAGCCCGTTTCCTTACTTCTGAATTACAAATTTTAAATTATTTTACGTCATGGCAACATCAGTCAAATCCGCTTTAACCCGATTTATGGCCACAGCTGACTGTCTGATCCACTTTGAGGCCACTGTGAACGCCAACGTTATCCGCCTGTAAAATCCGTCGCGATCACATCAATTCCTTGTGGCAAACGGTAAAGGCAGCATACGACATATGCTCCGACTGCATTATAGCTGCAGGCGAGGGCGCCGCAGACACGAAATCCATACTAAAATCCAAGTATTACCAAACGTACTCCACCTATGAAATGTTTGCCGCGCAGCTCATGGAACAAATCCAAAAAGGCTCCTCCAGTAACTCCGTACCAAAATTCCACGTCTTATGGCTGTCGGCTCCCTCCTATCGACACAGAGGTTTTCTCTGGCGATTATCTTCGCTGGCCGACTTTCCGGTACCTTTTCACGGCAATATACATAGACAATCCGAGTCTAACTCCCGTTGAAAAATTATTCCACTTAAATTCAAAAACAAGTGGCGAAGCTCATTCCATAGTTTCGAGATCCCCACTCACCAATGATAGCTTTCGCTCAGCCTGGAAAAACCTAACTGAGCGTTTCGAAAATAAGCGATGGCAGGTGAACAGTCACCTGAAAACACTTTTAAATGTGCAATCCGTAGCACAGGAGTCGGGAGCAGCCTTAAAGGAACTTAAACGCACTTTTCAAGGTTGCTTAACTTTCTTAAAACTTTCCGGTGTTAATATTGAGAATTGGGATCCTATCCTGGTATATATGTGCTCCACAAAACTTCCAAAGCTCACTCTCTTATTATGGGAGCAATCCATCCAAGACAAAGCCGAAATTCCTACGTGGCTTGAGCTTGATTCCTATTTGACGGAGCGCCATCGAACTCTTGAGGCCGTCGATAGTTTCCGATCTGCCAATTTCCTCCACGTCCAGTCCAAGGGCACAAATCGAGTGGCAGAATTTCCAAAAATAAATTCCTTCAACGCAAGGTTAGTTCCGATACCCAAGGGCTGCGATCTGTGTTCCAAGAAGAACCATCCCGTGCGTATATGTCCACGCTTCCTACAGATGACGGTAGACGATCGCCTAGCCTATATCCAAAGGAAGCAGTTGTGCTCCAATTGCTTTGCAAGTAGCCATCAATTCCGGGATTGCACAAGCGCTCACAACTGTCTCACTTGCCAAGATCGGCATCACACATTGCTGCATCGAAACAGCGGCCCTACTACTCCGACGATTCCATCCGACCCTCCAAGGCCAGTAACCGCCTCAGTTCCACACATCATTTCGTCCTATTCAGCGCAAGTTTCCGTACGATAAGTCTCTCCTAAGAATACTCCATCCGAATATTGTGTTCCATACCCCGCCTTGTATGGCAGACGTACTCGTGGTATTAAATCATACCAATGCCGAGTCTGCCAAGATATCCATCCTCTACGGAAGTGCCACCACTTTCTACGGCTAAGCCCCCAGAATCGGCTCCAGGAAGTACATATCCAGAAGTACTGCTCCAATTGCTTGGCTCACAATCATACCAAGGACTCCTGCCGCAGTGGTCATCACTGCCACAAGTGTGGAAAGGACCACCACACCCTCCTACATACGGACGACCGATCTACACTTCCAACATATTCCTGAGCCTACTATCCTGAGGTTCTTGCTACGGGTGTCCTCGCAAGGGGGGGGGAGAATGTTCACGTCAAAAGGGCGTTTAATTTCAGGAGGCAGTGTCGAGCGGCAGTTTTATCCAGATGTCTACATCTCGCGCGCTCGCACTGCCGTCCGCTCTCCCTCTCCATCTCTCCCCTATGTCTCCGCTCTGCTCTGGAGCGCTTAAGTTAAGTTAGGCTTAGGCAGTTCATGTTTCAAAGTTTACTAATAAACACCTACGCTCGTCGCGTAATAACCCCAAAAGTACTCCCGTGTTTTTTTGGGTACCATTCAGTCTTGGGGCTTCAACTATTTCCAACGATCAAGCCGCACCGCCCCAAAAGTCCCCAAAGGGTGGAAAAAATGTGAAAAAAATAGCCCAACAGCGCCATAGAAGTAATATGATAAATTAAGTGCATATATGTTTTTGTTAATTTTTTTTTTGTTGGTTAGAAAAATGAGAAAAAAGCAAATGAGGGAAAGGTAAAATGTGAGAGGAGTGAAATATTGCGGCCTAAAAGAACGGAGAACTAAAACAAGTGTAAAGTGAAAAAAAAGATACAAAGGGAAAGAAATGAATACCTACGAAAGAAAAAAATAAAGAAAAGATGTGAGAGTGTAAAAATAAGAAAATATCCCCCACCTGAAACAAAAAAAAAATTATATATATAATATACATATAAATTGACATTATTATATATATAAATGATAATAAATGATATATAAATAATTATGTAAATATAAATGTGCTGAATCAGAAGGAAAGAACATGACGTAAGGAGTATCAAGAAAGAAGGCTCTCTCTTTTTCTAGCGACCGCTGCAAAAGATCTTTCGCCGCCGGATCGTTGGTAAGTTTTTTTACTGTACCTTTATTTCCCTTTTTTCTTTTGTGCTCTATGCCATGCGTAACTTCCAATACCAAAACTGGAATACACACATACATAGTTAGCTCCCGTTGCCTATAATCACGTGTTCGTTACGTAAAATCTGATTTGCAAATAGAAAAAAATGAAAAAAAAAGATGACGATCCCACAAAAATTAGAAAATAAACCTAACAAAAAAAAAGGAATTTAATTTTAATTATTTTTACAACCACATCGAACCCTCTAGAAATAAATTTGTTCCCCTCTCTTCTCTTTTATTAGTATTATTTGATACATATATATTTATGTCTACACTGAAAAAAACCCCAATTGCTTGTTTTATATAATACAATTTTATTTCAGCAGAATTTCATTCCTCACAAGCCTATGCAAATAATCTTGAGTAAATAAAACCTAGTATGTTGGTATCGGCAAGGGCAGAAACTCAGAGCAAATTGCCATTCTTGGGTTTGATTTTTGAGAATAGAAAAAAAGGAAGAGCAGCTGATTGGTTCCATCTTTGGCGGCTCAATACATCCGGTTGGGGGTAACATACCTTGGCCACGAGCTCGGCTAATTCTTTTCGATTTTGATCGCCAAGGAGGACAGTCCAGCAGCTCAAAAGGTTTCAGGGCCTTGGAAAAAAAAAGTATTTTTCTTTAATTAAAGGAAAGTCTTCACGTACAGACCAACGGAATTTAAAAAAAAAAAAACGAAAAGGAAATTAATTTTTTTTATTTCTTGCTGCCAAGTTAGGTAAATATACCAAGCAAATGGGGAAAAGGTAAAATGTGAGAGGAGTGAAATATTGCGGCATAAAAGAACGGAGAACAAAAACAAGTGTAAAGTGAAAAAAAAGACACAAAGGGAAAGAAATGAATACCTACGAAAGAAAAAAATAAAGAAAAGATGTGAGAGTGTAAAGAGAGTGCATCCCCCACCTGAAACAAAAAAAAAATTATATATATAATATACATATAAATATACATTATTATATATATAAATGATTATAAATGATATATTAATAATTATTTAAATATAAATGTGCTGAAGCAGAAGGAAAGAACATGACGTAAGGAGTATCAAGAAAGAAGGCTCTCTCTTTTTCTAGCGGCCGCTGCAAAAGATCTTTCGCCGCCGGATCGTTGGTAAGTTTTTTTACTGTACCTTTATTTCCCTTTTTTCTTTTGTGCTCTATGCCATGCGTAACTGACCTACGCCATGTGCTTTCCAATGCCAAAACTGGAATACACACATACATAGTTAGCTCCCATTGCCTTTAATCACAAGTTCGTTACGTAAAATCTGATTTGCAAATAGAAAAAAAAAGATGACGAGCCCACAAAAATTAGAAAATAAACCTAACAAAAAAAAAGGAATTTAAATTAAAATATGTTTACAACCACATCGAACCCTCTAGAAATAAACTTGTTCCCCTCTCTTTTCTTTTGTTAGTATTATTTGATACATATATATTTATGTCTACACTGAAAAAAAAAACCCCAATTGCTTGTTTTATATAATCCAATTTTCTTTCAGCAGTATTTCATTCCTCACAAGCCTATGCAAACAATCTTGAGTAAATAAAACCTAGTTTAATATTTTAGTAATTATCGGAATGAAACCAAATGAAATTCAAATATGAACCGAAAGTGAAATTAGCCGCAAAGAAATTATTATTATCCCTTATGCGAAAGCAAGTTGTTATTTATAATTAATAAAACCAATTTATAATGAAGTCTTACTAAAAGTCTTCTCATCCGGGGATTATGGAGGTCAGAGTGTCAGGGTAAGAAGGTGTAGCCACTCCCTGGGATCCTGAGGACGCATAAAAGGACATAAAGGATCATGGTAGGGTGGCCTTCGCAATTATCTTGCGAGGAAAGGGGAGTGGCGTAGGCAGGTGTATCTCTTGTGTATTGTTGGTGTTGTTCTTTCGACCATTTTCTTTTACTTTCTCCTTTTCTTTGTTTTTTAAACTAAGTACGCGAAATTTAATCTAACTTAATAGCATTCGAGCAATGGTAACGTGGCGGTACCCCTTTCTTTAAAAAACCCACCCCAAGCCGACCAGACTAAAAATGGAAGCCGAGGACATCGCGTACCCCGCTGAACGCGTTATATATTTCCACCAGCTCTTTTCCCCAAATCAAACGCTATATGTTACCCAAGTTATGGGCTTTTAAAGCTTAAAAGGAGGCCCATATCTGTAATTCCACTCAAAATGACAAGGTTAGTTTCGATACCCAAAGGCTGCGATCAGTGTTCAAAGAAAAACCATCCCGTGCGTGTATGTCCACGCTTCCTACAAATGACGGTAAACGATCGCCTATCCTATATCCAAAGGAAACGGGTTGTGCTCCAATTGCTTTACAAGTAGCCATCAATTCCGGGATTGCACAAGCGCTCTCAACTGTCTCACTTGCCAAGACCAAACAGCGGTCCTACTACTCTGCCGATTCCATCCGACCCTCCAAGGCCAGTATCCGCCTCAGTTCCACACACCATTTCGTCCTATTCAACGCAAGTTTCCGTACAAAAAGTCCCTCCTAAAAATACTCCATCCGAATATTGGGTCCCATACTCCGCCTTGGATGGCAGACGTACTCGAGGTATTAAATCCTACCAATGCCGAGTCTGCCAAAATATCCATCCTCTACGGAAGTGCCACCACTTTCTACGGCTAAGCCCCCAGAATCGGCTCCAGGAAGTACATATCCAGAAGTAGTGCTCCAATTGCTTGGTTCACAATCATTCCAAGGACTCCTGCCGCAGTGGTCATCACTGCCACAAGTTTTTAAAGGACCACCACACTCTCCTACATACGAACGACCGATCTACACTTCAAACATATTCCTGAGCCTGCTATCCTGAGGGGGGAGGGGGAGAATGTTTACGTCAAAAGGACGCTTAATTTCAGGAGGCAGTGTCGAGCGGCAGTTTTATCCAGATGTCTACATCTCGCGCGCTCGTACTGCCGTCCGCTCTCCCTCTCCATCTCTCCCCTACGTCTCCGCTCCGCTCTGAAGCGCTTAAGTTAAGTTAGGCCTAACTAGTTCTTATTTCATAGTGAACCAATAAACACCTATGCACGTCGCGCAAAAAACCCCAAAGAACCCCCGTGTTTTATGCTTACTCTTCGTTCTTGGGACTTCATCTATTTCCGCGATCAAGCCAACCCGCCCCAACAACAAAAATGGGCCTCTTTTTAAACTTTAAAAGCCCATAACTTGGTCAAAAGGAATCGGATTTCAAAATGGCATACCTTTATGCATAAAAAGATTTTTCTTTAAAGGTAGTCAACAATTTGGCATTTTTATGCCATTGATTTTAATTTTGCAAAGCTTTACATAAATGGGCCTCCTTTTAAACTTTAAAAGCCCATAACTTGGTCAAAAGGAATCGGATTTTAAAATGGCACACCTTTATGAGCTTGTGGAATGTTTGTGCTGATATCTCCATTAAAATATTTAACTTTAAAGGTAGTAAACTTTATTACCGTTTTTATGTCCTTGATTTTAATGTTGAGTGGGTTTACAGAAATGGGCCTCCTTTTAAACTTAAAAAACCCATAACTTGGGTAAAAGGAATCGGATTTTAAAATGACACACCTTTATGGGGTTGTGGAATGTTTGTGCTGTTATGTGCAAAAAAACTATTTATCTTTAAAGGTAGTCAACAATTTAACGTTTT
Source organism: Drosophila subpulchrella (assembly GCF_014743375.2). Lineage (NCBI taxonomy): Eukaryota > Metazoa > Arthropoda > Insecta > Diptera > Drosophilidae > Drosophila > Drosophila subpulchrella. Next base: position 863,670 of record NW_023665686.1, read on the forward strand.
TATGCCATTGGTTTTAATTTTGCGAAGGCTTACAGAAATGGGCCTCCTTTTAAACTCTAAAAGCCCATAACTTGGTCAAAAGGAATCGGATTTTAAAATGGCACACCTTTATGGGCTTGTGGAATGTCTGTGCTGTTATCTGCATTAAAATATTTAACTTTAAAGGTAGTCAACTTTATTACCGTTTTTATGTAATTGATATTAATTTTGAGTTGGTTTACAGAAATGGGCCTCCTTGTAAACTTTAAAAGCCCATAATTTGGTCAAAAGGAATCGGATTTTAAAATGGCACACCTTTATGGGCTTGTGGAATGAATAGGCTGTTATCTGCATAAAAATATTTAGCTTTAAAGGTAGTCAACAATTTGGCGTTTTTATGGCATTGATTTTAATATTGCGCAGGCTTACAGAAATGGGCCTCCTTTTAAACTTTAAAATACCATAACTAGGTAAAAAGACATCGGATGTCAAAATGGCATACCTTTATGGGCTTGTAAAATGATAATGCGTTAAAAAACTTAACTTTAAAGGTATTCAACAATTTGGCGTTTTTATGTTATTGATTTTAATTTTGCGAAGCTTTACAGTAATGGGCCTCCTTTTAAACTTTAAAGGCCCATAACTTGGTCAAAAGGAATCGGATTTTAAAATGGCACACCTTTGTGGGCTTGTGGAATGAATAGGCTGTTATCTGCGTAAAAATATTTATCTTTAAAGGTAGTCAACAATTTGACGGTTTGATGCCATTGATTTTAATTATGCGAAGGTTTACGGAAATGGGCTTCCTTTTAAACTTTAAAATACCATAACTAGGTAAAAAGACATCGCATTTAACAAGAAAGGAAGTTAGCTTCGGAAAGCCGAAGCTTACATACCCTTGCAGCTATAATTATTAAATTTAAAAACACAAAAAATGATATTCCCAATAGTATAAGATAATATCAAAAAACACCGAAGCTATAATTTGTTTCATATTATTTTCCTACCAATTTTCCGATCGTTCCTATGGCAGCTATATGATATAGTCGTCCGATTTTGATAAAATTAAATTAACAATCAACAATATGATGTTTTTATGCCATTGATTTTAATTTTGCGAACCTTTACAGAAATGGGCCTCCTTTTAAACTTTACTTATTTATTTATTTATTAAAGATGTTATTAAAGTTTACAAAACTAAAACTAACATAGGGGGTTGTAGTACTAGCTGCGGGGCCTTCGACTACGTAATTTTTAGTAAGTGAACTTAATTTAAGAATATTTTAAATTTTGGTTTTAGATTAATTTGTATAAGTTTGTTTTTTTTAGGAAATTTATGATAGTTGTTATATTTTCTGCTGTTGGGTGCGTGAGGTAGTCGGTGGCTTTGAGATTTTTAAAAAGTAGTTGCTTGTCCTGGGTTTTTGCTGGGCATGAATCTAAAATGTGTTCCATGTTAACTGGAGTTGATTGGCAGAGAGGGCAGTTGCGAGAGGTGTTTGGATCGAGAAGGTGTTTGTGTGTTATGATTGAATGTCCAAGGCGGAGTATTATAAATTTGACTTGGTCAACTCTATTAATTTCTTCTTGAATTATGTTAGAGAGTGTTGATATGTGGGTGTTGTTTGTGTTTATGTTTTTGTACCATGTGTTGCATTTGTTTATTAGGGTTTCCTTTTCTTGCGTTAGGTGATTTTTTAGAAGTTTGCTTATGTCTTTTATATTTTCGTTTTTCGTATATATAAGTGGCATTTTCGTTGCTTCTTTGGCCGTTTTGTCTGCGAGTTCGTTTCCTTTGATGTTGGAGTGTCCTGGGGTCCATAAAAGTTTTATTTTGTTTTGATTGTATTGTATTTGTGATCTGATGTGGGCTGGGTATTTGTTGAGGTTTTGTGGATTGCGGATTGCTTCGATCGCTCCTAAGGAGTCAGAGCAGATTACAAATTTTCCTCTCCTACTAATTGCAATTTTAATGGCTTCGAGGATACCAATTATCTCTGCTGTTAGGATTGATGAATAAGGTGGCAGGTTTCCGTAGTGCAGTGTTTCTGTTTCGGTGGTTATAGCAAAGGCTGTGTTTGAATTTTGTTGGGATCCGTCCGTGTATATAAATGTATGGTTTTTGTAGTTTTCTTTTGTTTCATTGAAAAGTTTTTGGAATGCTTCAGGTGAGGTGTTGTTATACCCGTTACTCGTAGAGTAAAAGGGTATACTAGATTCGTCGGAAAGTATGTAACAGGCAGAAGGAAGCGTTTCCGACCCCATAAAGTATATATATTCTTGATCAGGATCACTAGCCGAGTCGATCTAGCCATGTCCGTCTGTCCGTCTGTCCGTCTGTCTGTCCGGATGAACGCTGAGATCTTGGAAACTATGAGAGCTAGGCTATTGAGATTTGGCGAGCAGATTCCTGAGCTTCTTACGCAGCGCAAGTTTGTTTCAGTAGAGTGCCACGCCCACTCTAACGCCCACAAACCGCCCAAAACTGTGGCTTCTACAGTTTTGATGCTAGAGTAAAAATTTAAACTGAAATGAATTGTTCTTAGCAATACCTATCGATTGACCCAAAAAACAGTTTGCCACGCCCACTTGGACGCCCACAAACCGCCCACAAACTTCAAAAAATCGTAAATATGAACGCGGATATCTCGGAAACTATCAAAGATAGAGTATTGGGATTTCAGATTTAGATTCCGTAGCTTTGTACGCAGCGCAGGTTTGTTATGAGAATATGCCACGCCCACTCTACCGCCCACAAACCGCCCAAGCCTGTGGCGCTCAAAATTTTTATGCTAGATAAAAAATTTTAACTGAAATGTATTGGTCTCGTCAATACCTATCGATTGATCCAAAAAAAATTTGCCACGCCTACCCTAACGCCCACAATGCTTAAATCTGTCTTCCGCCGGTAGGTGGCGCATTTAAATCTCGCTTTGCTGCTTGCATATCTCCATTTACCTTTGGTCCCTTTAGCTGAGTAACGGGTATCTGATAGTCGAGGTACTCGACTATAGCGTTCTTCCTTGTTTTTTTTGTAGTTGCCATGGCGGTTTTGTTTTGTATAGTTTTGTTGGTTGGAAGGGTATGCTAAGAAGTTGACAATTTCCTATAGCTCGTTCTAGTGTTGAGGTCCATTTTTTTCTTCTGGTTATTGGTTTGATAAATTTGTGTATTGGTGTATCTTTAGAGCGAATGAGGTTTTTAAAGAGTTTGGTTGTAAGGTGGTCTCGCCGTTGCTTGATGGTTAAAATTATATATAATTATATGTTGGTGTTGTGCGAAACGCACCTAGGACTGCTCTAAGAGCTGCGTTTAGTGTGGTTTTTAATTTGTTTAGTATGTTTTTTGGGGCGTACCCATATGTATGAAGTGCACAGTCAATTTTAGAAATAAGTATGGCTTTTGTGATGTTTAGTAGAGTGTTTGTGTTGCAGTTAAACTTGGGGCTGGCCAAGCATTTTATGATGTTAAGTTTGTTGGAGAGTGATGGTATGAGAGTGTCAATGTGTGAGTTCCAGTTTTTTTTCTTGTTTATGGTTAGTCCGAGTATTTTGAGTAATGCTACGTTTTTTATGCTAGAATTCTGTGTTGTAATTACGCAGTTGCATCTGTGTTTTCTACATATGTGTAGATGTTCACATTTAGTTTGTGATAGGGATGCGCCTGAGTAACTTCCCCAGTCTTCTATTTTCCTAAAGAGGTGGTTTAGGTTGATGGTAATGTTTTTCTTATTTTTTAGATTTACCAGCAAAAGGAAATCGTCTGCATATACGCTGAATTTGATCTGTTTATATCTTGTCAGGATGTTGGCTAGTTTATTGAATGCTATTAGAAAGAGTACCACTGATATGGGGGATCCTTGCGGGATTCCGTTTTCCAAAGGATGTATGTTTGAGTAGTGTGTCCCTATTCGGACTGTTATCTTTCTGCTTTTGGTGAAGTTTATAATGTAATTTATTATTTTGTAGCCGCATTTCCATTTTATCAGTTGGTCAATTATTGAGTGAGTACCTACTCGATCGAAAGCTCTTGCGAAGTCAAGAGAGATGAGTGAGGTATGTTTCCTAGTATTGAGCGACTTCGTGATGATGTGATCTGCATAGAGCAGATTATCTGAAGTCGATTTACCTTTCTTGAAACCAAATTGGTGTGGGTGTAGAAGTTTGTCGTTGTTAAGGAACCACCATAGTCTGTTCGCTATTATTTTGTCCATTGTTTTACTCAGGCAGCAGTTAAGGTCGGTATGATGAGATGTCGGTTTTGTCCTTTTTGAGGTTTCAGAATTGCTATGATCAGACTGGTTTTGTATGATTGAGGTATGTAGTGGTTGAGGATGTGGTTGAAGTGAGAAAGTATTCTATTTTTTATTGATGGTGAACTGGTTTTTATCATGGGATATGAGATTCTATTGATTCCTGGTGTTGTGCCTTTAAGTGATTGGAGAGCAATGGTTATTTCGATATTGGTTATGGGTTTGTCAATTTCTAAAGCAGATGTGGTTGGGATGTGATTGAGGGTTATTGTGTTGTATTTATGGGAGGTGAATTCTTGGCTGAAGTTTGCGTCTTTTGAGAGATGGGACCAGTGTTGTGCGAGCAGGTTAGCGATTTGGTTTTTGTCGTTGGTAGTTACGTAATTGTTGGTTGTTATGCAGTGTATTTGTTTTGCTGGGTTAAGACCGCAAAATCGGCGAATGTTGTTCCATATTTTTGTTGTTGGTGTGTTTGATTGAATGGTTGATGTGAAAGTGGTTGTGGATTCCTTTTTCCTAATCTTAATTTCCCTGTTCAGGAACGCGATTGCTTTTCTGTAAGCGATGATCGTTTCTTGGGTTGTGTTTCTTTTCAATGCTTTCCATGTTTGTTTTTTCTTTATGTGTAGCTCTGCTAAGTTTTTGTTCCACCAGGGAACTGTGCGCGAGTGTCGGTTGGGTAGTGTTTGTGGTATTGCATGGTGTGCGCTTTTTATAATTATTTCGTTAATTAGTGCTGTTTCTTTGTTTATGTTAGTTGAGGGAGGATATAGGTTGTTGTTGTTATGTGTGTGGGTTGCAAAGTTGTCCCAGTTTGCTTCGTTTAATTTAAAAATTGGTGTCTTTTTGTTGATGATGGTGTCTGTTGGAAAAAGGGTAATGATGATTGGGAAGTGGTCACTTCCGAAAAGGTCATCTATTAAATTCCAGGTTGTGATTGGTGTGAGAGAGGGAGAACAAAAGCTGAGGTCAATGTGTGTAAAGGTGTTGTGTGTAGTGAAGTGTGTTGGTGACTTATCATTTTGTAGGGTAAGTTGTGACTGTTCAATGTACTTAGCTATTGTTTTTCCTCTTGAATTCGAGTGTGTGGATCCCCAGTTTTGGTGCCAGCTGTTAAAATCTCCTGTTATCATGACAGTTTCGTTGCTGATGTTAATTACGTTGTTCAGGTTATTGCGCGAAAAGGAATTGTTGGGTGAAATATAAATGGAGTATATTTTAAAGTTTTCTTTTGAATTTATTTCGGCTGCTATTGCATCTACATCTTCATTGATGTTACTTTGAGTGTGTTGAATTGATTTGTGGATTAGCAGGGCTACTCCTCCAAATCTGTTGGATGCAATGTTTGTTAGTATATTGTAGTTTATTGGTGTCGGTAGGCTGTGAAAATGTTGTATGTGTGTTTCTTGGAGTGAGATAATATGTGTAGAGTGTGTCTTGATGAGTATTAGTAGTTGGTTGTAGTTGTTCAAATATCCCTTTATATTCCATTGTAATATTTTTAAGGACATAGTTTATTGAAGTTTATGTGTTTGTTTTATGACGTTCGTGCTGGAAAGGTTTGATCTTTGTTCTTTTGCTTTGAGGTTTTTAGATAGGATGGATTTTTTTTTATTTTGGCTTCTGAGTACACGGTCGTTTGTTGATGTCGAGGGTTTTTGAGAGTCGTCATTGGTAAGTGAGCGCATTTCTTCATCGAATAAGTCGTAGGCTGCGGGGGTTCGTACTATTTTAGAGATCTCTTCATATTTCTTGTCAACCTCTTTAAGAAAATCGTCTAATCCGGTTGGTTTGTGTTTCAATGGATCTGGTGGGGTTTTCTGTAGGTGGTGGATTTATTAGGGTTTGGGAGTAAGAAGTTTCTTGGATAGGGTTGTGACGTGTGAAGTAAATGGAGCGGGCAGTTTTATGGTCTACTTTTTCGGTGATTCTAATGGCTATGAGTTCCTGTTAATTGAGAAATATTGGGCATTTTCTGTCTATGGATGTATGGTTGCCCTTGCAGTTAATGCACTTTGGTTGCTGTTTGCCTTCGTTGTTGTCGTTGTTGTGAGTGGTTTCAGAGCAGTTTTTGCATGAAGGGTTTTCTTGCTTGCAGCCAGGTTGGGGGTGGTTAAAGCGAAAACATTTTTTGCATTGCATAGGGCGTGGTATGTATGGGCGTGTGAATACTATTTCATAGCCAATAAACACCTTTTCAGGGAGATTAGTAGAATTGAACGTTAGCGTTATAAGTCCTGTTGGGACTCGGGTTTGGTCGACTAGTTTGGTCCATTTGTAGACCTCAGAAACTTTTTGGGACTTCAGTTCGGCTAGAATTTCTTCTTCTGAGACATTCCTAAGCAAATTACAATAAATGACTCCTTTGGTATCGTTAAGGTTCTTGTGTTCGTATGCTTCTACGTCTACTTCACCAATTTTTTTAGTTTTGAGTAATTTTTCTGCTTGTTGGGTTTTTTTTGTTTGAACCAGAATTGTACATGCTCTTGTTACTTTTTTTTTTTTCGACTTCACCTCCGCACACGTAGTCGATTGATTTTTTTATGATAAATGAATTTTATGTTTTTCAGGGATAAATTGTCTTTTCTTTTTATAACAATAAATTTGTGTTCAATTATTGAGTTTTTAGAAAAAGTTTGTTTTTGTCTGGTGGTAACATTTTGCTTTCGTGGGGCGAACCTTCTGCTTGTGGTTGTTGTGATCACGTGACTGTTTGTTGTTGCATTTTTTTTGATTTTTTTTGGGTGTCTCTTTTGTTCACTTGTTTGTTGTTGCAAGATTTGCTGATAAGCACTGGCTGTTGGTGATTTTAGATCGCCGTAGCTACACATCTTTACTCAATGAGGTCTGGAGTGAAACTGTTTTAAACTTTAAAAGCCCATAACTTGGTCAAAAGGAATCCGAATTCGGTATGGCATACCTTTATGGACTTGTGGATTGATTATGCTGTTATCTGCATACAAATATTTAACTTTAAAGGTAGCAAAAATTAGGCGTTTTTATGCCATTGATTTTAATTTTGCGAAGGCTTACAGAAATGGGCCTCCTTTTAAACTTTAAAATACCATAACTAGGTAAAAAGACATCGGATTTCAAAATGGCATACCTTTATGGGCTTGTGGAATGATAATGCGTTAAAATATTTAACTTTGAAGGTAGTCAACAATTTGGCGTTTTTATGCCATTGATTTTAATTTTGCGAAGCTTTACAGAAATAGGCCTCCTTTTAATCTTTAAAAGCCCATTACTTGGTCAAAAGGAATCGGATTTCAAAATGGCATACCTTTATGGGCTTGTAGAATGATTATGCATTAAAATATTTAACTTTAAAGGTAGTCAAAATTTTCACCTATTTGATGTCATTGATTTTATTTTTGCGAGGGCTTACAGAAATGGACCTCCTTTTAAACTTTGCTTGCTTTGCAAGCAGCCATCAATCCCGGGATTGCACAAATTTCTAACTTGCCAAGATCGGCATCACACATTGCTGCATCGAAACAGCGGTCTAACTACTCTCCCGATTCCATCCGGCCCTCCAAGGCCAGTATCCGCCTCAGATCCACACACCATTTCGTCCTATTTTGCGCAAGTTTCCGTACGAAAAGTCTCTCCTAAGAATACTCCATCCGAATATTGTGTTCCATACCCCGCCTTGTATGGCAGACGTACTCGTGGTATTAAATCATACCAATGCCGAGTCTGCCAAGATATCCATCCTCTACGGAAGTACAACCACTTTCTACGGCTAAGCCCCAAGAATCGGCTCCAGGAAGTACATATCCAGAAGTACAGCTCCAATTGCTTGGCTCACAATCATTCCAAGGACTCCTGCCGCAGTGGTCATCACTGCCACAAGTGTGGAAATTGCTGGATTGATTATGCTGTTATCTGCATAAATATAATTAACATTAAAAGTAGTCAACAATTTGGCATTTGTATGCCATTGATTTTAATTTTGAGAAGCTTTACAGAAATAAGCCTCCTTTTAAACTTTAAAAGCCCAAAACTTGGTCAAAAGGAATTCGATTTCGATATGGCATACCTTAATGGACTTGTGGATTGATTATGCTCTTATCTGCATAAAAATATTTAACTTCAAAGGTAGTCAACAATTTGGCGTTTTTATATGTCATTGACTTTTATTTTGCGAAGGTTTACAGAAATGGGCCTCCTTTTAAAAAGGAATCGGATTTCAAAATGGCATACCTTTATGGGATTGCGAATTGATTACGCTGTTTTCTGCATTTAAATATTTAACTTTAAAGGTAGTCAATATTTTCACCGTTTTGATGTCAAAGGGACTCGCATTTCGAAATGTAATACTTTTATGGGCTTGTGGAATGATTATGCTGTTATCTGCATTAAAATATTTAACTTTAACATTTTAACATTTTGATGTCATTGACATAAATTTTGAGAAATTTTAAGCTTTAAAGTCCATAACTTGATCAAAAGGAATCGGATTTCCAAATTGAATACCTTTATGGGCTTGTGGAATGATTATGCTGTTATCTTTATTTAAATATTTAACTTTAAAGGTAGTCAACAATTTGACGGTTTGATGCCATTGATTTTAATTATGCGAAGGCTTACAGAAATGGGCCTCCTTTAAACTTTAAAATACCATAACTAGGTAAAAAGACATCGGATTTAAAAATAGCATATCTTTATGGGCTTGTAGAATGATAATGCGTTAAAATATTTAACTTTAAAGGTAGTCAACAATTTGGCGTTTTTAAGCCATTGATTTTAATTTTGCAAAGCTTTACAGAAATAGGCCTCCTTTTAAACTTTAAAAGCCCAAAACTTGGTCAAAAGGAATTCGATTTCGATATGGCATACCTTTATGGACTTGTGGATTGATTATGCTATTATCTGCATAAAAATATTTAACTTTAAAGGTAGTCAACAATTTGGCGTTTTTATGCCATTGATTTTAATTTTGCGAAGCTTTACAGAAATAAGCTTCCTTTTAAACTTTAAAAGCCAAAAGACAAAAAGAATCGGATTTCTAAATGGCATACCTTTATGAGCTTGTAGAATGATTATGCATTAAAATATTTAACTTTAAAGGTGGTCAACATTTTCACCTATTTGATGTCATTGATTTTATTTTTGCGAGGGTTTACAGAAATGGACCTTCTCTTAAACTTTGCTTGCTTTGCAAGCTGCCATCAATTCCGGGATTGCACAACTGTCTAACTTGCTAAGATCGGCATCACACATTGCTGCATCGAAACAGCGGTCCTACTACTCTCCCGATTCCATCCGGCCCTCCAAGGCCAGTATCCGCCTCAGATCCACACACCATTTCGTCCTATTTAGCGCAAGTTTCCGTACGAAAAGTCTCTCCTAAGAATACTCCATCCGAATATTGTGTTCCATACCCCGCCTTGTATGGCAGACGTACTCGTGGTATTAAATCATACCAATGCCGAGTCTGCCAAGATATCCATCCTCTACGGAAGTACAACCACTTTCTACGGCTAAGCCCCAAGAATCGGCTCCAGGAAGTACATATCCAGAAGTACTGCTCCAATTGCTTGGCTCACAATCATTCCAAGGACTCCTGCCGCAGTGGTCATCACTGCCACAAGTGTAGAAAGGACCACCACACTCTCCTACATACGAACGACCGATCTACACTTCAAACATATTCCTGAGCCTGCTATCCTGAGGGGGGGAGGGGGAGAATGTTTACGTCAAAAGGACGCTTAATTTCAGGAGGCAGTGTCGAGCGGCAGTTTTATCCAGATGTCTACATCTCGCGCGCTCGTACTGCCGTCCGCTCTCCCTCTCCATCTCTCCCCTACGTCTCCGCTCCGCTCTGGGGCGCTTAAGTTAGGTTAGGCTTAACTAGTTCTTATTTCATAGTGAACCAATAAACACCTATGCACGTCGCGCAAAAAACCCCAAAGTACCCCCGTGTTTTATGCTTACCCTTCGTTCTTGGGACTTCATCTTTTTCCGCGATCAAGCCACCCCGCCCCAACAACAGAAATGGGCCTCCTTTTAAACTTTAACAGCCTATATCTTGGTCAAAAGGAATCGGATTTCAAAATGGCATACCTTTATGGGCTTGTGGAATGAATATGCTGTTATCTGCATAAAAATATTTTTCCTTAAAGGTAGTCAACAATTTGGCGTTTTTATGCCATTGATTTTAATTTTGCGAAGCTTTACAGAACTTGGCCTCCTTTTAAACTTTAAAAGCCCATAACTTGGTCAAAAGGAATGGGATCTTAAAATGGCACACCTTTATGGGCTTGTGGAATGTTTGTGCTGTTTTCTGCATTTAAATATTTAACTTTAAAGGTAGTCAATATTTTCACCGTTTTGATGTCAAAGGGACTCGCATTTCGAAATGTAATACTTTTATGGGCTTGTGGAATGATTATGCTGTTATCTGCATTAAAATATTAAACTTTAAGGGTAGTCAACATTTTAACGTTTTGATGTCATTGACTTAAATTTTGAGAAATTTTAAGCTTTAATAGTCCATAACTTGATCAAAAGGAATCGGATTTCCAAATTGAATGCATTTACGGGCTTGTGGAATGAATATGCTGTTATTTTTTATTAAATATTTAACTTTAAAGGTAGTCAACAATTTGACGGTTTGATGCCATTGATTTTAATTATGCAAAGGCTTACAGATGTGGGCCTCCTTTTAAACTTTATATATATGATGGACGTTGATGCACTACGAGCAGTACAAACAAGTGGCCCAACGACACCAAGCACGTGCTTGTTACGCGCGGGGCCCTTCTATAAATTTGGGCAAAAATGCGAGTTCGCGAGGAAGATACAAAAAACAAATAGAGACGGGACACAAATGAAAATAAAAGAAGCAACTAAGAATGAAGCAAATGAGTTAAAATATTAGTTTTTAATACCGGGCCTCGTGCAGACAAAAATTTGATGTACATCGTGGCAAATTTAGGGGATAATAATTTCGTGTTAGTCTAGCAGGGACATTGAAAGTTAGGCGGTATACAAGTTCTACAGAATCAATATCACCTCTAATAAGATTTTGCATAAAAATAGTACCAAGCATTGTTCTACGATTTACAAGTGTAGGTAAATTAAGCAATAGTAATCTACTCTGATAGGAAGGTAGCCTTACGTTTTGATCCCAGTTCAAACTACGAAGTGCAAAAAGAAGAAATTTTTTATGTACCGACTCAATACGGTCAATGTGCACTTGATATTGTGGACTCCAAACTGAAGAACAATATTCCAAAATAGGACGGACAAGGGAGGTAAATAACAATTTGGTTGTATAAGGGTCATCAAATTCTTTTGACCAACGCTTTATAAACCCAAGAACACTCATGGCCTTGTTGACAGTGGACATTATGTGGCAGTCAAATCTAAGTTTTGGGTCCAGAAGAACGCCTAAGTCATTAACGGAATATATACGGTCGAGTGACGTATTTTGAAGAGAGTAACTAACAAAAGTAGGAGTACCCCTATAAAAAGTCAGTTCAAATTTAAAAGGTTATACTCACACCATCCCTGAAAACAATCAATATCTGACTGTAAGTTGAAACCCGACGCTATATCGTTATATGATAAACAAAGCTTAACATCATCAGCATATATTAGTACACGAGAATGTTTTATGGTAGAGGGAAGATCGTTAATAAACAAAATAAACAGCAAAGGACCCAAATGACTACCCTGAGGCACTCCAGATGTCACGTAGATCAATTTTGAAACAGCGTTCTTGAATATAACCCTCTGAGTCCTACCATTCAAATAACTTGAAATCCAAGTTAATAGCTTACATGGAAACCCAAGCTGATTTAATTTGAATAATAGAAGAGAGTGGTTGACAGAGTCAAAGGCCTTACTAAAATCTGTATATATAACGTCAGTCTGCATTTTTTTCTTAAATCCATTAATTACAACAGATGACAATTCAAGAAGGTTGGTGGTGGTCGATCTTCGCTTAACAAAACCATGCTGACACGGTGATATTAGCGAGGAACATAAATGTTGCAAATGAGAAGTAATAATACGTTCAAACGCTTTAGGAATTGCCGACAATTTGGAAATACCTCTATAATTCTGGGCATCCGCCTTCGCCCCCTTTTTGTGAAGTGGAATGATAAAAGAGTCCTTCCAGATAGTAGGAAAAACTGATGATGAAATAGACAAATGAAAAAGTTTAAGAATCGGTTTACATATGGTTGACGCACAAAACTTAAGCACACACCCGGGGAGTCCATCTGGACCGAGAGAATAAGTTGGCGTTGTTGTTGCTAAGTCTCTTAAGAGAGAACTTTCCGTAATTTCAGGGGTCAAAATACAATTTGCCCTATTTAAGGGATTAGGGTAGTTAGAATTTGACCAAGCAGACGAACTATAAGTAGTTTGGAAAAACTCGGCATATAAATCAGCAATTTCAGAATCCGTCGATGCCTCCATTGAGTTAAAACGTACCGATGAAGGCAATGCCGACGACTTACGCTTGGCATTAACAAAGTTATAATACTGCTTCGGATCATTTGAAAATTCGAATTTACATCGACTTAAATACATAGAATAGCAATGACTATTGAGAACATTAAAGTCCGATCGAGCCACCACATATTTCGAAAAATGCGATGGCTTACCCGATTTTGTATACTTCTTATAGGTGTTTGTTTTGAGGTTTTTAAGTCGTTGAAGCGCATTGGTAAACCAAGGAGGCTCGTTTAGCTTTGAAGGAAGCCTATCAGGAACGCATTCATTAAAAAAAGTAAATACACTATATAGAAGAGTTACAAGTACAAGAAGTACAAGTCTGTCCAATTGTATTGAGAAATCATATCGTTAAGTTTTTTATAGTCACATTTTCGAAAACATTTCATTTTAGTTTGAGGAAGTAAAGGAGAGAGGGTATCAACGCATGGGAGGCAGATTGTCAATTCCATTGTTGGATGATATCGGTCTTCAGGTACAACAAGAGCGTCAATTCTAGATACCGTGACTTCAGACGGGTCTGAAACAAACACAAGATCTAGTTGTCTATTTAATGAATTCCGTATAAAGCTTACTTGCTGTAACGATAATTCTTAAAGACCATCTACAAAATCATGGACGGATAAGGGTATAGCGACAAGTGAGTCAGTAGGAGAGGACCAAGAGATATCAGGGAGATTAAAGTCACCCAAAACAATCAAAAGGTCTCTGTTAGAAAGAAGGGATAGAACAGATTTTATGGCAGACAGATGGAATATAGGAACATGTAACAAAAATAGATAAGGATTGCAAGGAAACTTTCACACTAACAAATTCAATTTCGTTATGGGTATCATAGAAAATTTTTTCAGATGTTAGGCTAGTGGTAACGGCAATCAGCACACCGCCTCCCCTACGTGAGGAGCGATCGGTCCTATAGGCATTAAAGTTATTTGACAGAACTTCAGAGTCAGATATCTCTGGTTTCAGCCAAGTTTCCGTAAAAGCCAAAATATCTGCAGTAAATGCAGAGGAGTCAGCATAAAGCTTGGGTAGCTTCATATTTAGTCCCCTAACATTTTGATAATCCAAAAATAAACTTTTTAGTTTTTTGGCGCAGTGGAGGGTCTGTTATTTGTTCTCGGTTTATTGGGAACAAATTCTTTTATTACTAAATCATCATTAAGCCAAAAGCTTTCAGAAAGTAGTACCTTAAACACATCAGGCGGTGCAAATATTTTAAAAGAGGATATACTACGAGCGTATGAAAATCGAAATTGTTCAACTGAAATATTCTCGGATGGGAATTTTTCACGTATAAATTCCAAAACATCCTCAGATGTAGTATCTGGGGTGAATCTAGAGACAAATAATTGCTTCCTATGAGGAACAACTGACAGTTTCTTACGTCCCCCAGCAGCAGATTGAACCACACTAAGCTGAGAGCCAGAATCGGTTCCTACTGTACCTATAGGTACGGTCGGCACCGTAGCCGGCACTGAAGATTTTTTTACCACCAGACTTCGAGAAACAGTGACTCCACCTGAATCAGCTGTATCCCTAGGCGCAGTTGGTTCGCTTACCCCAGTGTCGACAGAAACTGCTGCAGCTACCAAGTTCGGATTAGGGGAGGATACCGTGACCGTGTTAACTACCGCTAAGCTGGCTTTTTTGCGTTTAGGCGACTCAGCTAGTAATTTTTTATTATTAAATTGGGCACAAACGGAATTGAACCCCTCATTGAGCTGTTTAAAAGCACCTGAGAGATTCAAAAGGCTGTCTCGAGTCTGCTTCATAAAGCCGCTCATCTCAACTACCATTTCCTTGCAGGATCCACATGACCACATGAGACCAGAATTCAGATCAATGAAGTCTTTAACTCTGCCAGTAAATCCTGCGCATTTAACGTGCATCATCGATTCGCAGAGCCAGCAGAAAATAAAAGGGTCTTTAGTTGAAGCCGAAAGAGTAAAATTTTTCTTACAGCAGACAAGAGCCATTTTAGAAGATGAAATAAAAATAAAATAAAATATGAAAAATACCTTAAGTAAATTTGGCACTGGGATCAAATTCCAAAACCACAAAGGCACAAAACACGAAAAAAAATAAGAGCGCGAGATCGCGTTTTAGTTTAAATGTAAGAGAGCACGAGAGAATAAATCTTCTATCAACTGAGCGTTGCTTGTGGGACACTGACAGCTTTACGCACGAACAGTTACAATGTAAAGCAAGCAAGAGAGAGAGAGAATAAGAGAAAAGCACTCCAAAAATCTACCAGAAAATCGGCAGGTTCCGAGAGAGTTTAAATTACAGTTGTAATATAGAGCGGGAGAGAGAGTGGGAATAAAAGAGTTTTAGCAAGATTAGTGAGTGTAAAATTACACTAACAAAGCTAGGAGATTAAACAAATCTAATAGAAATGTTTAAATATCTATAACCACATACCCATTTAATGGGGGATCAAGTCAAAAACACTAACACAACTATTAGGCTAAGCTTTGTTAAAAAATAAACACAAGAAACTCGCAAAAAATCACCGAAAAAGACAAAAACTCAGAGCACAAAAATAAACACATCTGTTAACAAGCGACCCTAAATCGAATACCATAACTAGGTAAAAAGACATCGGATTTAAAAATGGTATACCTTTATGGACTTGTGGATTGATTATGCTGTTATCTGCATACAAATATTTAACTTTAATGGTATTCAACAATTTGACGGTTTAATGTCATTGCTTTTAATTTTGCGAAGCTTTACAGAAATGGGCCTCCTTTTAAACTTTAAAAGCCCATAACTTGGTCAAAAGGAATCGGATTTCAAAATGGCATACCTTTATGCGCTTGTGGAATGAATATGCTGTTATCTGCATAAAAATAGTTTTCTTTAAAGGTAGTCAACAATTTGGCGTTTTTATGCCATTGATTTTAATTTTGCGAAGCTTTACAGAAATGGGCCTCCTTTTAAATTTTAAAAGCCCATAACTTGGTCAAAAGGAATCGGATTTTAAAATGGCACACCTTTATGGGCTTGTGGAATGTTTGTGCTGTTATCTGCAATAAAATATTTAACTTTAAAGGTAGTCAACTTTATTACCGTTTTTATGTCATTGATTTTCATTTTGAGTGGGTTTACAGAAATGGGCCTCCTTTTAAACTTTAAAAGCCCATAACTTGGTCAAAAGGAATCGGATTTTAAAATGGCACACCTTTATGGGCTTGTGGAATGAATAGGCTGTTATCTGCATAAAAATATTTAACTTTAAAGGTAGTCAACAATATGGCGTTTTTATGCCATTGATTTTAATTTTGCGAAGCTTTACAGAAAAAAGCTTCCTTTTAAACTTTAAAAGCCCTTAACTTGGTCAAAAGGAATCGGATTTCAAAATGGCATACCTTTATGCGCTTGTGGAATGAATATGCTGTTATCTGCATAAAAATAGTTTTCTTTAAAGGTAGTCAGCAATTTGGCGTTTTTATGTCATTGATTTTAATTTTGCGAAGCTTTACAGAAGTGGGCCTCCTTTTATTTTTATACCCGTTACTCGTAGAGTAAAAGGGTATACATACTAGATTCGTCGGAAAGTATGTAACAGGCAGAAGGAAGCGTTTCCGATGCCATAAAGTATATATATTCTTGATCAGGATCACTAGCCGAGTCGATCTAGCCATGTCCGTCTGTCCGTATGAACGCTGAGATCTCGGCTACAATAAGAGCTACAATACTGAGATTAGGCATGCAGATTCCTGAGATTCCTGCGCAGCGCAAGTTTGTTTCAGAAGTGTGCCACGCCCACTTTAACGCCCACAAACCGCTTAAAACTGTGGCTCCTACAGTTTTGATGCTAGATCAAAAATTTTTACTGAAATATATTCTCATCATGTTCTCATCAATACCTACCGATTGACTTAAAAAAGTTTGCCACGCCCACTTTAACGCCCACAAACCGTTCTCATCAATACCTACCGATTGACTTAAAAAAAAGTTTGCCACGCCCACTTTAACACCCACAAACCGCCCACAAACTTCAAAAAATCGTAAATATGAACGCGGATATCTCGGAAAATATCAAAGATAGAGAAACGGGATTTCAGATTTCGATTCCGTAGGCTTGAGCGCAGCGCAAGTTTGTTATGCGAATATGCCACGCCCACTCTAACGCCCACAAACCGCCCAAATCTGTGGCGCCCACAATTTTCATGCTAGATAAAAAATTTTAACTGAAATGTATTGGTTTGCCACGCCCACTCTAACGCCCACAAACCGCCCAAGCCTGTGGCGCCCACAATTTTCGAGCTAGATAAAATATTTTAACTGAAATGTATTGGTCTCGTCAATACCTATCGATTGATTTAAAAAAAACTTTGCCACGCCCACTCTAACGCCCACAACGCTTAAGTCTGTCTACAGCCGGTAGGTGGCGCATTTGCTGCTTGCATATCTCCACTTTCCTTTGGTCCCTTTATCTGAGTAACGGGTATCTGATAGTCGAGGTACTCGACTATAGCGTTCTTCCTTGTTAAACATTAAAAGCCCATAACTTGGTCAAAAGGAATCCGATTTCGGTATGGCATACCTTTATGGACTTGTGGATTGATAATGCTGTTATCTGCATAAAAATATTTAACTTTAAAGGTAGTCAACAATATGGCGTTTTTATGCCATTGATTTTAATTTTGCGAAGCTTTACAGAAAAAAGCTTCCTTTTAAACTTTAAAAGCCCTTAACTTGGTCAAAAGGAATCGGATTTCAAAATGGCATACCTTTATGAGCTTGTAGAATGATTATGCATTAAAATATTTAGCTTTATAGGTAGTCAACATTTTCACCTATTTGATGTCGTTGATTTTAATTTTGCGAGGGTTTACAGAAATGGGCCTCCTTTTAAACTTTAAAAGCCCAAAACTTGGTCAAAAGGAATTCGATTTCGATATGGCATACCCTTATGGACATGTGGATTGATAATGCTGTTATCTGCATAAAAATATTTAACTTTAAAGGTAGTCAACAATATGGCGTTTTTATGCCATTGATTTTAATTTTGCGAAGCTTTACAGAACTTGGCCTCCTTTTAAACTTTAAAAGCCCATTACTTGGTCAAAAGGAATCGGATTTAAAAATGGCATACCTTCATGAGCTTGTAGAATGATTATGCATAAAAATATTTAACTTTAAAGGTAGTCAACAATTTGGCGTTTTTATGTCATTGATTTTAATTATGAGAGGACTTACAGAAATGGGCCTCCTTTTAAACTTTAAAAGCCCATAACTTGGTCAAAAGAATTCGGATTTCGGTAAGGCATACCTTTATGGACTTGTGGATTGATTATGGTGTTATCTGCATAAAAATATTTAACTTTAAAGGTAGTCAACAATTTGGCGTTCTTATGCCATTGATTTTAATTTTGCGAAGCTTTACAGAAATGGGTCTCCTTTTAAACTTTAAAAGCCCAAAGCTTGGTCAGAAGGGATTCGATTTCAATATGGCATACCTTTATGGACTTGTGGATTAATTATGGTGTTATCTGCATAAAAATATTTAACTTTAAAGGTAGTCAACATTTTCACCTATTTGATGTCATTGATTTTATTTTTGCGAGGGTTTACAGAAATGGACCTCCTTTTAAACTTTGCTTGCTTTGCAAGCAGCCATCAATTCCGGGATTGCACAACTGTCTAACTTGCCAAGATCGGCATCACACATTGCTGCATCGAAACAGCGGTCCTATTACTCTCCCGATTCCATACGGCCCTCCAAGGCCAGTATCCGCCTCAGATCCACACACCATTTCGTCCTATTTTGCGCAAGTTTCCGTACGAAAAGTCTCTCCTAAGAATACTCCATCCGAATATTGTGTTCCATACCCCGCCTTGTATGGCAGACGTACTCGAGGTATTAAATCCTACCAATGCCGAGTCCGCCAAGATATCCATCCTCTACGAAAGTGCAACCACTTTCTACGGCTAAGCCCCAAGAATCGGCTCCAGGAAGTACATATCCAGAAGTACTGCTTGGCTCACAATCATTCCAAGGACTCCCGCCGCAGTGGTCATCACTGCCACAAGTGTGGAAAGGGCCACCACACTCCTACATACTGACGACCGATCTACACTTCCAACATATTTCTGAGCCTGCTATCCTGAGGTTCTTGCTACGGGTGTCCTCGCAAGGGGAGAGAGAATGTTTACGTCAAAAAGGGCGTTTAATTTCAGGAGGCAGTGTCGAGAGGCAGTTTTTATCTAGATGTCTTCATCTCGCGCGCTCGCACTGCAGTCCGCTCTCCCTCTCCATCTCTCCCCTAAGTCTACGCTCCGCTCTGGAGCGCCTTAGTTAAGTTAGGCTTAATGAGTTCTTATTTCCAAGTGTACGAATAAACACCAAACTACACCCGTGTTGTTTTGCGTACCCTCCGTTCCTGGGACTTTATCTATTTCAGCGATCAAGCCACCCCGCCCCAACAATGCTGTTATCTTTATTTAAATATTTAACTTTAAAGGTAATCAACAATTTGACGGTTTGATGCCATTGATTTTAATTATGCGAAGGCTTAAAGAAATGGGCCTCCTTTTAAACTTTAAAATACCATAACTGGGTAAAAAGACATCTGATTTAAAAATGGCATACCTTTATGGGCTTGTGGAATGTGTGTGCTGTTTTCTGCAATAAAATATTTAACTTTAAAGGTTGTCAACTTTTTACCGTTTTTATGTCATTGATTTTCATTTTGAGTGGGTTTACAGAAATGGGCCTCCTTTTAAACTTTAAAAGCCCATAACTTGGTCAAAAGGAATCGGATTTTAAAATGGCCCACCTTTATGGGCTTGTGGAATGAATAGGCTGTTATCTGCATAAAAATATTTAACTTTAAGGTTAGTCAAAATTTTGACGTTTTGATGTCATTGACTTAAATTTTGAGAAATTTTAAGCTTTAATAGTCCATAACTTGATCAAAAGGAATCGGATTTCCAAATTGAATACCTTTATGGGCTTGTGGAATGATTATGCTGTTATCTTTATTTAAATATTTAACTTTAAAGGTAGTCAACAATTTGACGGTTTGATGCCATTGATATTAATTATGCGAAGGCCTACAGAAATGGGCCTCCTTTTAAAGTTTAAAATACACTAACTAAGTAAAAAGACATCGGATTTAAAAATGGTATACGTTTATGGACTTGTGGATTGATTATGCTGTTGTCTGCATAACAATATGTTACTTTAATGGTAGTTAACAATTTGACGGTTTGATGTCATTGATTTTAATTTTGCGAATTTTTTCAGAAATGGGCCTCCTTTTAAATTTTAAAAGCCCATAACTTGGTCAAAAGGAATCGGATTTTAAAATGGTACACATTTATGGGCTTGTGGAATGAATAGGCTGTTATCTGCACAAAAATATTTATCTTTTATTTGGCGTTTTTATTCCAGTGATTTTAGTTTTGCGAAGCTTTACAGAAATGGGCCTCCTTTTAAACTTTAAAATACCATAACTTGGTCAAAAGGAATCGGATTTTAAATGGCACACCTTTATGGGCTTGTGGAATGTGTGTGCTGTTTTCTGCAATAAAATATTTAACTTTAAAGGTAGTCAACAATTTGGCGTTTTTATGCCATTGATTTTAATTTTGCGAAGCTTTACAGAAATGGGCCTCCTTTTAAACTTTAAAAGCCCATAA
The DNA here is from genome assembly GCF_014743375.2 of Drosophila subpulchrella. Lineage (NCBI taxonomy): Eukaryota > Metazoa > Arthropoda > Insecta > Diptera > Drosophilidae > Drosophila > Drosophila subpulchrella. The sequence continues at coordinate 884,026 of NW_023665686.1, forward strand.
CTTGGTCAAAAGGAATCGGATTTTAAAATGGCACACCTTTAAGGGCTTGTGGAGTGAATAGGCTGTTATCTGCTTAAAAATATGTAACCCTAAGGGTAGTCAAAATTTTGACGTTTTGATGTCATTGACTTAAATTTTGAGAAATTTTAAGCTTTAATAGTCCATAACTTGATCAAAAGGAATCGGATTTCCAAATTGAATACCTTTATGGGCTTGTGGAATGATTATGCTGTTATCTTTACTTAAATATTTAACTTTAAAGGTAGTCAACAATTTGACGGTTTGATGCCATTGATTTTAATTATGCGAAGGCTTACAGAAATGGGCCTCCTTTTAAACTTTAAAATACCATAACTAGGTTAAAAGACATCGGATTTAAAAATGGTATACCTTTATGGACTTGTGGATTGATTATGCTGTTATCTGCATAAAAATATTTAACTTTAATGGTAGTCAACAATTTGACGGTTTGATGTTATTGATTTTAATTTTGCGAAATTTTTCTTTTAAACTTTAAAAGCCCATAACTTGGTCAAAAGGAATCGGATTTTAAAATGGCACACCTTTATGGGCTTGTGGAATGAATAGGCTGTTATCTGCAAAAAAATATTTATCTTTAATTTGGCGTTTTTATGCCATTGATTTTAATTTTGCGAAGCTTTACAGAAATGGGACTCCTTTTAAACTTTAAAAGCCCATAACTTGGTCAAAAGGAATCGGATTTTAAAATGGAATACCTTTATGCGCTTGTGAAATGAATATGCTGTTATCTGCATAAAAAATATTTTTCTTTAAAGGTAGTCAACAATTTGGCGTTTTTATGCCATTGATTTTAATTTTGCGAAGCTTTACAGAAATGGGCCTCCTTTTAAACTTTAAAAGCCCATTACTTGGTCAAAAGGAATCGGATTTTAAAATGGCACACCTTTATGGGCTTGTGGAATGAATGGGCTGTTATCTGCATAAAAATATTTAACTTTAAGGGTAGTCAAAATGTTGACGTTTTGATGTAATTGACTTAAATTTTGAGAAATTTTAAGCTTTAATAGTCCATAACTTGATCAAAAGGAATCGGATTTCCAAATTGAATACCTTTATGGGCTTGTGGAATGATTATGCTGTTATCTTTAATTAAATAATTAACTTTAAAGGAAGTCAACAATTTGACGGTTTGATGCCATTGATTTTAATTATGCGAAGGCTTACAGAAATGGGCCTCCTTTTAAAGTTTAAGATACACTAACTTGGTAAAAAGACATCGGATTTAAGAATGGTATACCTTTATGGACTTGTGGATTGATTATGCTGTTATCTGCATAACAATATTTTACTTTAATGGTAGTCAACAATTTGACGGTTTGATGTCATTGATTTTAGTTTTGCGAATTTTTTCAGAAATGGGCCTCCTTTTAAATTTTAAAAGCCCATAACTTGGTCAAAAGGAATCGGATTTTAAAATGGCACACCTTTATGGGCTTGTGGAATGAAGCTGTTATCTGCACAAAAATATTTATCTTTAATTTGGAGTTTTATGCCAGTGATTTCAATTTTGCGAAGCTTTACAGAAATGGGCCTCCTTTTAAACTTTAAAATACCATAACTTGGTCAAAAGGAATCGGATTTTAAATGGCACACCTTTATGGGCTTGTGGAATGTGTGTGCTGTTTTCTGCAAATAAATATTTAACTTTAAAGGTAGTCAACAATTTGGCGTTTTTATGCCATTGATTTTAATTTAGCGAAGCTTTACATAAATGGGCCTCCTTTTAAACTTCAAAAGCCCATAACTTGGTCAAAAGGAATCGGATTTTAAAATGGCACACCTTTATGGGCTTGTGGAATGAATAGGCTGTTATCTGCATAAAAATATGTAACCCTAAGGGTAGTCCAAATTTTGACGTTTTGATGTCATTGACTTAAATTTTGAGAAATTTTAAGCTTTATAGTCCATAACTTGATCAAAAGGAATCGGATTTCCAAATTGAATACCTTTATGGGCTTGTGGAATGATTATGCTGTTATCTTTATTTAAATATTTATCTTTAAAGGTAGTCAACAATTTGACGGTTTGATGCCATTGATTTTAATTATGCGAAGGCTTACAGAAATGGGCCTCCTTTTAAACTTCAAAATACCATAACTAGGTAAAAAGACATCGGATTTAAAAATGGTATACCTTTATGGACTTGTGGATTGATTATGCTGTTATCTGCATAAAAATATTTAACTTTAATGGTAGTCAACAATTTTACGGTTTGATGTCATTGATTTTAGTTTTGCGAATTTTTTCAGAAATGGGCCTCCTTTTAAATTTTAAAAGCCCATATCTTGGTCAAAAGGAATCGGATTTTAAAATGGCACACCTTTATGGTCTTGTAGAATGTGTGTGATGTTTTCTGCAATAAAATATTTAACTTTAAAGGTAGTCAACAATTTGGCGTTTTTATGCCATTGATTTTAATTTTGCGAAGCTTTACAGAAATGGGCCTCCTTTTAAACTTTAAAAGCACATAACTTGGTCAAAAGGAATCGGATTTTAAAATGGCACACTTTTATGGGCTTGTGGAATGAATAGGCTGTTATCTGCATAAAAATATGTAACCCTAAGGGTAGTCAAAATTTTGACGTTTTGATGTCATTGACTTAAATTTTGAGAAATTTTAAGCTTTAATAGTCCATAACTTGATCAAAAGGAATCGGATTTCCAAATTGAATACCTTTATGGGCTTGTGGAATGATTATGCTGTTATCTTTATTTAAATATTTAACTTTACACGTAGTCAACAATTTGACGGTTTGATGCCATTGATTTTAATTATGCGAAGGCTTACAGAAATGGGCCTCCTTTTAAACTTTAAAATACCACAACTAGGTAAAAAGACATCGGATTTAAAAATGGTATACCTTTATGGACTTGTGGATTGATTATGCTGTTACTGCATAACAATATTTTACTTTAATGGTAGTCAACAATTTGACGGTTTGATGTCATTGATTTTAATTTTGCGAATTTTTTCTTTTAAACTTTAAAGGCCCATAACTTGGTCAAAAGGAATCGGATTTTAAAATGGCACACATTTATGGGCTTGTGGAATGAATAGGCTGTTATCTGCACAAAAATATTTATCTTTAATTAGGCGTTTTTATGCCATTGATTTTAATTTTGCGAGGCTTTACAGAAATGGGCCTCCTTTTAAACTTTAAAAGCCCATAACTTGGTCAAAAGGAATCCGATTTTAAAATGGCACACCTTTATGGGCTTGTGGAATGTGTGTGCTGTTATCTGCAATAAAATATTTAACTTTAAAGATAGTCAACTTTTTTACCGTTTTTATGTTATTGATTTTCATTTTGAGTGGGTTTACAGAAAGGGGCCTCCTTTTAAACTTTAAAACATCATAACTTGGTCAAAAGGAATCGGATTTTAAAATGGCACACCTTTATGGGCTTGTGGAATGAAAAGGCTGCTATCTGCATAAAAATATTTAACTTTAATTTGGCGTTTTTATGCCATTGATTTTAATTTTGCGAATTTTTTCAGAAATGGGCCTCCTTTTAAATTTCAAAAGCCCATAACTTGGTCAAAAGGAATCGGATTTTAAAATGGTACACATTTATGGGCTTGTGGAATGAATAGGCTGTTATCTGCACAAAAATATTTATCTTTTATTTGGCGTTTTTATTCCAGTGATTTTAGTTTTGCGAAGCTTTACAGAAATGGGCCTCCTTTTAAACTTTAAAATACCATAACTTGGTCAAAAGGAATCGGATTTTAAATGGCACACCTTTATGGGCTTGTGGAATGTGTGTGCTGTTTTCTGCAATAAAATATTTAACTTTAAAGGTAGTCAACAATTTGGCGTTTTTATGCCATTGATTTTAATTTTGCGAAGCTTTACAGAAATGGGCCTCCTTTTAAACTTTAAAAGCCCATAACTTGGTCAACAGGAATCGGATTTTAAAATGGCACACCTTTATGGGCTTGTGGAATGAATAGGCTGTTATCTGCATAAAAATATGTAACCCTAAGGGTAGTCAAAATTTTGACGTTTTGATGTCATTGACTTAAATTTTGAGAAATTTTAAGCTTTAATAGTCCGTAACTTGATCAAAAGGAATCGGATTTCCAAATTGAATACCTTTATGGGCTTGTGGAATGATTATGCTGTTATCTTTACTTAAATATTTAACTTTAAAGGTAGTCAACAATTTGACGGTTTGATGCCATTGATTTTAATTATGCGAAGGCTTACAGAAATGGGCCTCCTTTTAAACTTTAAAATACCATAACTAGGTTAAAAGACATCGGATTTAAAAATGGTATACCTTTATGGACTTGTGGATTGATTATGCTGTTATCTGCATAAAAATATTTAACTTTAATGGTAGTCAACAATTTGACGGTTTGACGTTATTGATTTTAATTTTGCGAAATTTTTCTTTTAAACTTTAAAAGCCCATAACTTGGTCAAGAGGAATCGGATTTTAAAATGGCACATCTTTATGGGCTTGTGGAATGAATAGGCTGTTATCTGCAAAAAAATATTTATCTTTAATTTGGCGTTTTTATGCCATTGATTTTAATTTTGCGAAGCTTTACAGAAATGGGCCTCCTTTTAAACTTTAAAAGCCCATAACTTGGTCAAAAGGAATCGGATTTTAAGATGGAATACCTTTATGCGCTTGTGAAATGAATATGCTGTTATCTGCATAAAAAATATTTTTCTTTAAAGGTAGTCAACAATTTGGCGTTTTTATGCCATTGATTTTAATTTTGCGAAGCTTTACAGAAATGGGACTCCTTTTAAACTTTAAAAGCCCATTACTTGGTCAAAAGGAATCGGATTTTAAAATGGCACACCTTTATGGGCTTGTGGAATGAATAGGCTGTTATCTGCATAAAAATATTTAACTTTAAGGGTAGTCAAAATTTTGACGTTTTGATGTCATTGACTTAAATTTTGAGAAATTTTAAGCTTTAATAGTCCATAACTTGATCAAAAGGAATCGGATTTCCAAATTGAATACCTTTATGGGCTTGTGGAATTATTATGCTGTTATCTTTACTTAAATAATTAACTTTAAAGGAAGTCAACAATTTGACGGTTTGATGCCATTGATTTTAATTATGCGAAGGCTTACAGAAATGGGCCTCCTTTTAAAGTTTAAGATACACTAACTTGGTAAAAAGACATCGGATTTAAGAATGGTATACCTTTATGGACTTGTGGATTGATTATGCTGTTATCTGCATAAAAATATTTAAATTTAATGGTAGTCAACAATTTGACGGTTTGATGTTATTGATTTTAATTTTGCGAAATTTTTCTTTTAAACTTTAAAAGCCCATAACTTGGTCAAGAGGAATCGGATTTTAAAATGGCACATCTTTATGGGCTTGTGGAATGAAGCTGTTATCTGCACAAAAATATTTATCTTTAATTTGGCGTTTTTATGCCAATGATTTTAATTTTGCGAAGCTTTACAGAAATGGGCCTCCTTTTAAACTTTAAAAGCCCATAACTTGGTCAAAAGGAATCGGATTTTAAAATGGCACACCTTTATGGGCTTGTGGAATGTGTGTGCTGTTTTCTGCAATAAAATATTTAACTTTAAGGGTAGTCAACAATTTGGTGTTTTTATGCCATTGATTTCAATTTTGCGAAGCTTTACAGAAATGGGCCTCCTTTTAAACTTTAAAAGCCCATAACTTGGTCAAAAGGAATCGGATTTTAAAATGGCACACCTTTATGGGCTTGTGGAATGAATAGGCTGTTATCTGCATAAAAATATGTAACCCTAAGGGTAGTCAAAATTTTGACGTTTTGATGTCATTGACTTAAATTTTGAGAAATTTTAAGCTTTAATAGTCCATAACTTAATCAAAAGGAATCGGATTTCCAAATTGAATACCTTTATGGGCTTGTGGAATGATTATGCTGTTATCTTTACTTAAATACTTAACTTTAAAGGTAGTCAACAATTTGACGGTTTGATGCCATTGATTTTAATTATGCGAAGGCTTACAGAAATGGGCCTCCTTTTAAACTTTAAAATACCATAACTAGGTTAAAAGACATCGGATTTAAAAATGGTATACCTTTATGGACTTGTGGATTGATTATGCTGTTATCTGCATAAAAATATTTAACTTTAATGGTAGTCAACAATTTGACGGTTTGACGTTATTGATTTTAATTTTGCGAAATTTTTCTTTTAAACTTTAAAAGCCCATAACTTGGTCAAGAGGAATCGGATTTTAAAATGGCACATCTTTATGGGCTTGTGGAATGAATAGGCTGTTATCTGCAAAAAAATATTTATCTTTAATTTGGCGTTTTTATGCCATTGATTTTAATTTTGCGAAGCTTTACAGAAATGGGCCTCCTTTTAAACTTTAAAAGCCCATAACTTGGTCAAAAGGAATCGGATTTTAAGATGGAATACCTTTATGCGCTTGTGAAATGAATATGCTGTTATCTGCATAAAAAATATTTTTCTTTAAAGGTAGTCAACAATTTGGCGTTTTTATGCCATTGATTTTAATTTTGCGAAGCTTTACAGAAATGGGACTCCTTTTAAACTTTAAAAGCCCATTACTTGGTCAAAAGGAATCGGATTTTAAAATGGCACACCTTTATGGGCTTGTGGAATGAATAGGCTGTTATCTGCATAAAAATATTTAACTTTAAGGGTAGTCAAAATTTTGACGTTTTGATGTCATTGACTTAAATTTTGAGAAATTTTAAGCTTTAATAGTCCATAACTTGATCAAAAGGAATCGGATTTCCAAATTGAATACCTTTATGGGCTTGTGGAATTATTATGCTGTTATCTTTACTTAAATAATTAACTTTAAAGGAAGTCAACAATTTGACGGTTTGATGCCATTGATTTTAATTATGCGAAGGCTTACAGAAATGGGCCTCCTTTTAAAGTTTAAGATACACTAACTTGGTAAAAAGACATCGGATTTAAGAATGGTATACCTTTATGGACTTGTGGATTGATTATGCTGTTATCTGCATAAAAATATTTAAATTTAATGGTAGTCAACAATTTGACGGTTTGATGTTATTGATTTTAATTTTGCGAAATTTTTCTTTTAAACTTTAAAAGCCCATAACTTGGTCAAGAGGAATCGGATTTTAAAATGGCACATCTTTATGGGCTTGTGGAATGAAGCTGTTATCTGCACAAAAATATTTATCTTTAATTTGGCGTTTTTATGCCAATGATTTTAATTTTGCGAAGCTTTACAGAAATGGGCCTCCTTTTAAACTTTAAAAGCCCATAACTTGGTCAAAAGGAATCGGATTTTAAAATGGCACACCTTTATGGGCTTGTGGAATGTGTGTGCTGTTTTCTGCAATAAAATATTTAACTTTAAGGGTAGTCAACAATTTGGTGTTTTTATGCCATTGATTTCAATTTTGCGAAGCTTTACAGAAATGGGCCTCCTTTTAAACTTTAAAAGCCCATAACTTGGTCAAAAGGAATCGGATTTTAAAATGGCACACCTTTATGGGCTTGTGGAATGAATAGGCTGTTATCTGCATAAAAATATGTAACCCTAAGGGTAGTCAAAATTTTGACGTTTTGATGTCATTGACTTAAATTTTGAGAAATTTTAAGCTTTAATAGTCCATAACTTAATCAAAAGGAATCGGATTTCCAAATTGAATACCTTTATGGGCTTGTGGAATGATTATGCTGTTATCTTTACTTAAATACTTAACTTTAAAGGAAGTCAACAATTTGACGGTTTGATGCCATTGATTTTAATTATGCGAAGGCTTACAGAAATGGGCCTCCTTTTAAACTTTAAAATACCATAACTAGGTTAAAAGACATCGGATTTAAAAATGGTATACCTTTATGGACTTGTGAATTGATTATGCTGTTATCTGCATAAAAATATTTAACTTTAATGGTAGTCAACAATTTGACGGTTTTGCGAAATTTTTCTTTTAAACTTTAAAAGCCCATAACTTGCTCAAAAGGAATCGGATTTTAAAATGGCACACCTTTATGGGCTTGTGGAATGAATAGGCTGTTATCTGCAAAAAAATATTTATCTTTAATTTGGCGTTTTTATGCCATTGATTTTAATTTTGCGAAGCTTTACAGAAATGGGCCTCCTTTTAAACTTTAAAAGCCCATAACTTGGTCAAAAGGAATCGGATTTTAAAATGGAATACCTTTATGCGCTTGTGAAATGAATATGCTGTTATCTGCATAAAAATATTTTTCTTTTAAGGTAGTCAACAATTTGGCGTTTTTATGCCATTGATTTTAATTTTGCGAAGCTTTACAGAAATGGGCCTCCTTTTAAACTTTAAAAGCCCATAACTTGGTCAAAAGGAATCGGATTTTAAAATGGCACACCTTTATGGGCTTGTGGAATGAATAGGATGTTATCTGCATAAAAATATTTAACTTTAAGGGTAGTCAAAATTTTGACGTTTTGATGTCATTGACTTAAATTTTGAGAAATTTTAAGCTTTAATAGTCCATAACTTGATCAAAAGGAATCGGATTTCCAAATTGAATACCTTTATGGGCTTGTGGAATGATTATGCTGTTATCTTTACTTAAATAATTAACTTTAAAGGAAGTCAACAATTTGACGGTTTGATGCCATTGATTTTAATTATGCGAAGGCTTACAGAAATGGGCCTCCTTTTAAAGTTTAAGATACACTTACTTGGTAAAAAGACATCGGATTTAAGAATGGTATACCTTTATGGACTTGTGGATTGATTATGCTGTTATCTGCATAACAATATTTTACTTTAATGGTAGTCAACAATTTGACGGTTTGATGTCATTGATTTTAGTTTTGCGATTTTTTTCAGAAATGGGCCTCCTTTTAAATTTTAAAAGCCCATAACTTGGTCAAAAGGAATCGGACTTCAAAATGGCATACCTTTATGGGCTTGTGGAATGAATAGGCTGTTATCTGCACAAAAATATTTATCTTTAATTTGGAGTTTTATGCCAGTGATTTTAATTTTGCGAAGCTTTACAGAAATGGGCCTCCTTTTAAACTTTAAAATACCATAACTTGGTCAAAAGGAATCGGATTTTAAATGGCACACCTTTATGGGCTTGTGGAATGTGTGTGCTGTTTTCTGCAAATAAATATTTAACTTTAAAGGTAGTCAACAATTTGGCGTTTTTATGCCATTGATTTTAATTTAGCGAAGCTTTACAGAAATGGGCCTCCCTGCATAAAAATATGTAACCCTAAGGGTAGTCCAAGTTTTGACGTTTTGATGTCATTGACTTAAATTTTGAGAAATTTTAAGCTTTATAGTCCATAACTTGATCAAAAGGAATCGGGTTTCCAAATTGAATACCTTTATGGGCTTATGGAATGATTATGCTGTTATCTTTATTTAAATATTTAACTTTATAGGTAGTCAACAATTTGACGGTTTGATGCCATTGATTTTAATTATGCGAAGGCTTACAGAAATGGGCCTCCTTTTAAACTTCAAAATACCATAACTAGGTAAAAAGACATCGGATTTAAAAATGGTATATCTTTATGGACTTGTGGATTGATTATGCTGTTATCTGCATAAAAATATTTAACTTTAATGGTAGTCAACAATTTTACGGTTTGATGTCATTGATTTTAATTTTGCGAATTTTTTCAGAAATGGGCCTCCTTTTAAATTTTAAAAGCCCATAACTTGGTCAAAAGGAATCGGATTTTAAAATGGCACACCTTTATGGTCTTGTAGAATGTGTGTGCTGTTTTCTGCAATAAAATATTTAACTTTAAAGGTAGTCAACAATTTGGCGTTTTTATGCCATTGATTTTAATTTTGCGAAGCTTTACATAAATGGGCCTCCTTTTAAACTTTAAAAGCCCATAACTTGGTCAAAAGGAATCGGATTTTAAAATGGCACACCTTTATGGGCTTGTGGAATGAATAGGCTGTTATCTGCATAAAAATATTTAACCCTAAGGGTAGTCAACATGTTGACGTTTTGATGTCATTGACTTAAGTTTTGAGAAATTTTAAGCTTTAATAGTCCATAACTTGATCAAAAGGAATCGGATTTCCAAATTGAATACCTTTATGGGCTTGTGGAATGATTATGCTGTTATATTTATTTAAATATTTAACTTTAAACGTAGTCAACAATTTGACGGTTTGATGCCATTGATTTTAATTATGCGAAGGCTTACAGAAATGGGCCTCCTTTTAAACTTTAAAATACCACAACTAGGTAAAAAGACATCGGATTTAAAAATGGTATACCTTTATGGACTTGTGGATTGATTATGCTGTTACTGCATAACAATATTTTACTTTAATGGTAGTCAACAATTTGACGGTTTGATGTCATTGATTTTAATTTTGCGAATTTTTTCTTTTAAACTTTAAAGGCCCATAACTTGGTCAAAAGGAATCGGATTTTAAAATGGCACACATTTATGGGCTTGTGGAATGAATAGGCTGTTATCTGCATAAAAATATTTAACTTTAACGGTAGTCAAAATATTGACGTTTTGATGTCATTGACTTAAATTTTGAGAAATTTTAAGCTTTAATAGTCCATAACTTGATCAAAAGGAATCGGATTTCCAAATTGAATACCTTTATGGGCTTGTGGAATGATTATGCTGTTATCTTTACTTAAATAATTAACTTTAAAGGAAGTCAACAATTTGACGGTTTGATGCCATTGATTTTAATTATGCGAAGGCTTACTGAAATGGGCCTCCTTTAAAAGTTTAAGATACACTAACTTGGTAAAAAGACATCGGATTTAAGAATGGTATACCTTTATGGACTTGTGGATTGATTATGCTGTTATCTGCATAACAATATTTTACTTTAATGGTAGTCAACAATTTGACGGTTTGATGTCATTGATTTTAGTTTTGCGATTTTTTTCAGAAATGGGCCTCCTTTTAAATTTTAAAAGCCCATAACTTGGTCAAAAGGAATCGGACTTCAAAATGGCATACCTTTATGGGCTTGTGGAATGAATAGGCTGTTATCTGCACAAAAATATTTATCTTTAATTTGGAGTTTTATGCCAGTGATTTTAATTTTGCGAAGCTTTACAGAAATGGGCCTCCTTTTAAACTTTAAAATACCATAACTTGGTCAAAAGGAATCGGATTTTAAATGGCACACCTTTATGGGCTTGTGGAATGTGCGTGCTGTTTTCTGCAAATAAATATTTAACTTTAAAGGTAGTCAACAATTTGGCGTTTTTATGCCATTGATTTTAATTTAGCGAAGCTTTACAGAAATGGGCCTCCCTGCATAAAAATATGTAACCCTAAGGGTAGTCCAAATTTTGACGTTTTGATGTCATTGACTTAAATTTTGAGAAATTTTAAGCTTTATAGTCCATAACTTGATCAAAAGGAATCGGGTTTCCAAATTGAATACCTTTATGGGCTTATGGAATGATTATGCTGTTATCTTTATTTAAATATTTAACTTTATAGGTAGTCAACAATTTGACGGTTTGATGCCATTGATTTTAATTATGCGAAGGCTTACAGAAATGGGCCTCCTTTTAAACTTCAAAATACCATAACTAGGTAAAAAGACATCGGATTTAAAAATGGTATATCTTTATGGACTTGTGGATTGATTATGCTGTTATCTGCATAAAAATATTTAACTTTAATGGTAGTCAACAATTTTACGGTTTGATGTCATTGATTTTAATTTTGCGAATTTTTTCTTTTAAACTTTAAAGGCCCATAACTTGGTCAAAAGGAATCGGATTTTAAAATGGCACACATTTATGGGCTTGTGGAATGAATAGGCTGTTATCTGCATAAAAATATTTAACTTTAAGGTTAGTCAAAATATTGACGTTTTGATGTCATTGACTTAAATTTTGAGAAATTTTAAGCTTTAATAGTCCATAACTTGATCAAAAGGAATCGGATTTCCAAATTGAATACCTTTATGGGCTTGTGGAATGATTATGCTGTTATCTTTACTTAAATAATTAACTTTAAAGGAAGTCAACAATTTGACGGTTTGATGCCATTGATTTTAATTATGCGAAGGCTTACAGAAATGGGCCTCCTTTTAAAGTTTAAGATACACTAACTTGGTAAAAAGACATCGGATTTAAGAATGGTATACCTTTATGGACTTGTGGATTGATTATGCTGTTATCTGCATAACAATATTTTACTTTAATGGTAGTCAACAATTTGACGGTTTGATGTCATTGATTTTAGTTTTGCGATTTTTTTCAGAAATGGGCCTCCTTTTAAATTTTAAAAGCCCATAACTTGGTCAAAAGGAATCGGACTTCAAAATGGCATACCTTTATGGGCTTGTGGAATGAATAGGCTGTTATCTGCACAAAAATATTTATCTTTAATTTGGAGTTTTATGCCAGTGATTTTAATTTTGCGAAGCTTTACAGAAATGGGCCTCCTTTTAAACTTTAAAACACCATAACTTGGTCAAAAGGAATCGGATTTTAAATGGCACACCTTTATGGGCTTGTGGAATGTGCGTGCTGTTTTCTGCAAATAAATATTTAACTTTAAAGGTAGTCAACAATTTGGCGTTTTTATGCCATTGATTTTAATTTAGCGAAGCTTTACAGAAATGGGCCTCCCTGCATAAAAATATGTAACCCTAAGGGTAGTCCAAATTTTGACGTTTTGATGTCATTGACTTAAATTTTGAGAAATTTTAAGCTTTATAGTCCATAACTTGATCAAAAGGAATCGGGTTTCCATATTGAATACCTTTATGGGCTTATGGAATGATTATGCTGTTATCTTTATTTAAATATTTAACTTTATAGGTAGTCAACAATTTGACGGTTTGATGCCATTGATTTTAATTATGCGAAGGCTTACAGAAATGGGCCTCCTTTTAAACTTCAAAATACCATAACTAGGTAAAAAGACATCGGATTTAAAAATGGTATATCTTTATGGACTTGTGGATTGATTGTGCTGTTATCTGCATAAAAATATTTAACTTTAATGGTAGTCAACAATTTTACGGTTTGATGTCATTGATTTTAATTTTGCGAATTTTTTCAGAAATGGGCCTCCTTTTAAATTTTAAAAGCCCATAACTTGGTCAAAAGGAATCGGATTTTAAAATGGCACACCTTTATGGTCTTGTAGAATGTGTGTGCTGTTTTCTGCAATAAAATATTTAACTTTAAAGGTAGTCAACAATTTGGCGTTTTTATGCCATTGATTTTAATTTTGCGAAGCTTTACATAAATGGGCCTCCTTTTAAACTTTAAAAGCCCATAACTTGGTCAAAAGGAATCGGATTTTAAAATGGCACACCTTTATGGGCTTGTGGAATGAATAGGCTGTTATCTGCATAAAAATATTTAACCCTAAGGGTAGTCAACATGTTGACGTTTTGATGTCATTGACTTAAGTTTTGAGAAATTTTAAGCTTTAATAGTCCATAACTTGATCAAAAGGAATCGGATTTCCAAATTGAATACCTTTATGGGCTTGTGGAATGATTATGCTGTTATCTTTATTTAAATATTTAAGTTTAAACGTAGTCAACAATTTGACGGTTTGATGCCATTGATTTTAATTATGCGAAGGCTTACAGAAATGGGGCTCCTTTTAAACTTTAAAATACCACAACTAGGTAAAAAGACATCGGATTTAAAAATGGTATACCTTTATGGACTTGTGGATTGATTATGCTGTTACTGCATAACAATATTTTACTTTAATGGTAGTCAACAATTTGACGGTTTGATGTCATTGATTTTAATTTTGCGAATTTTTTCTTTTAAACTTTAAAGGCCCATAACTTGGTCAAAAGGAATCGGATTTTAAAATGGCACACATTTATGGGCTTGTGGAATGAATAGGCTGTTATATGATCAAAAATATTTATCTTTAATTAGGCGTTTTTATGCCATTGATTTTAATTTTGCGAGGCTTTACAGAAATGGGCCTCCTTTTAAACTCTAAAAGTCCATAACTTGGTCAAAAGGAATCGGATTTTAAAATGGCACACCTTTATGGGCTTGTGGAATGAAAAGGCTGCTATCTGCATAAAAATATTTAACTTTAAGGGTATTCAAAATTTTGACGTTTTGATGTCATTGACTTAAATTTTGAGAAATTTTAAGCTTTAATAGTCCATAACTTGATCAAAAGGAATCGGATTTCCAAATTGATTACCTTTATGGGCTTGTGGAATGGTTATGCTGTTATCTTTATTTAAATATTTAACTTTAAACGTAGTCAACAATTTGACGGTTTGGTCCCATTGATTTTAATTATGCGAAGGCTTACAGAAATGGGCCTACTTTTAAACTTTAAAATACCATAACTAGGTAAAAAGACATCGGATTTAAAAATGGTATACCTTTATGGACTTGTGGATTGATTATGCTGTTATCTGCATTAAAATATTACATTTTAATGGTAGTCAACAATTTGACGGTTTGATGTCATTGAATTTAATTTTGCGAATTTTGTCAGAAATGGGCCTCCTTTTAAACTCTAAAAGTCCATAACTTGGTCAAAAGGAATCGGATTTTAAAATGGCACACCTTTATGGGCTTGTGGAATGAAAAGGCTGCTATCTGCATAAAAATATTTAACTTTAAGGGTATTCAAAATTTTGACGTTTTGATGTCATTGACTTAAATTTTGAGAAATTTTAAGCTTTAATAGTCCATAACTTGATCAAAAGGAATCGGATTTCCAAATTGATTACCTTTATGGGCTTGTGGAATGATTATGCTGTTATCTTTATTTAAATATTTAACTTTAAACGTAGTCAACAATTTGACGGTTTGATGCCATTGATTTTAATTATGCGAAGGCTTACAGAAATGGGCCTCCTTTTAAACTTTAAAATACCATAACTAGGTAAAAAGACATCGGATTTAAAAATGGTATACCTTTATGGACTTGTGGATTGATTATGCTGTTATCTGCATAAAAATATTAAACTTTAATGGAAGTCAACAATTTGACGGTTTGATGTCATTGATTTTAATTTTGCGAATTTTTTCTTTTAAACTTTAAAGGCCCATAACTTGGTCAAAAGGAATCGGATTTTAAAATGGCACACATTTATGGGCTTGTGAAATGAATAGGCTGTTATCTGCACAAAAATATTTATCTTTTATTTGGCGTTTTACAGAAATGTGCCTCCTTTTAAACTTTAAAAGCCCATAACTTGGTCAAAAGGAATCGGATTTTAAAATGGCACACCTTTATGGGCTTGTGGAATGAATAGGCTGTTATCTGCATAAAAATATTTAACCCTAAGGGTAGTCAACATGTTGACGTTTTGATGTCATTGACTTAAGTTTTGAGAAATTTTAAGCTTTAATAGTCCATAACTTGATCAAAAGGAATCGGATTTCCAAATTGAATACCTTTATGGGCTTGTGGAATGATTATGCTGTTATCTTTATTTAAATATTTATCTTTAAAGGTAGTCAACAATTTGACGGTTTGATGCCATTGATTTTAATTATGCGAAGGCTTACAGAAATGGGCCTCCTTTTAAACTTTAAAATACCACAACTAGGTTAAAAGACATCTGATTTAAAAATGGTATACCTTTATGGACTTGTGGATTGATTATGCTGTTATCTGCATAACAATATTTTACTTTAATGGTAGTCAACAATTTGACGGTTTGATGTCATTGATTTTAATTTTGCGAATTTTTTCTTTTAAACTTTAAAGGCCCATAACTTGGTCAAAAGGAATCGGATTTTAAAATGGCACACATTTATGGGCTTGTGGAATGAATAGGCTGTTATCTGCACAAAAATATTTATCTTTAATTAGGCGTTTTTATGCCATTGATTTTAATTTTGCGAGGCTTTACAGAAATGGGCCTTCTTTTAAACTTTAAAAGCCCATAACTTGGTCAAAAGGAATCGGATTTTAAAATGGCACACATTTATGGGCTTGTGGAATGAATAGGCTGTTATCTGCATAAAAATA